>NC_086455.1:15405083-15642583 GCF_028390025.1 Pseudophryne corroboree
ACTCATGTCGACCTTTTGACCTAGAACATGTCGACCTTCTGACCCTGTCGACCTAGTGACTGTCAACCTATAGTGGTCGACCTAAATATTGTCGACCTAGACACTGTCAATCTAATGATCCACACCCCCAGTGCACCCCCACCCAACCACTTAAATATAGATGACCTCCTATTAAACTTACAATAGGGACTGTCCACGCCAAATTTGGATCAATGGGCGGTATGTATTCATTCAGGAGGAAGCTGTCCTATCAGCGACATGTTTAAAACATGAATCTATTGTATGAAGGTCTACAGAGAGCGCTTTCTATATAGGACAGGCACGTGGTCCTCTTGCAGTATGGTCTTGTAGTGGAATCATCTATGTAACTATTCATATAAGTGGAGATGATGAATATACAATTACATAGATGTTATTTGGCCTTTACCTGAATAGCAACCTCAACTTCAGGTTACTCTTCACCACTTGTCCTCTCTCCATAGACTTATTACCTCTTCTAGTCAGCACAAAAAGACAAGGATCTAATGTGGCCATACATCTACGGCCCCAATCTCCAGTTCTGCCAGTAGGATCTACCCATCGTCAGGCATTAACGAATAGGGATCCATCAGCGGATCTGTGAAAATCCCACTCTCTCCACTCATGACCTTTTTTTGGGCGGAATCGGTGAGTCGGGGATAGTTAATATGTTGGATTTCTCTGATTACCCACCGTCTGCAGAACAGGTGGTTTCCCCAATACCTGCCTGATGTATGGGCCCCGTAACTCCTGGTTTTCAACATCTTTGTGTCTTGTTGCACAGAGACTAGCATTACTGAGAACTTGAAGAGGTCTTCCATGGGGATATATGAAAAGATGGTCATCTAGAAAGCATTGTCACCTTATGTATAATTCTGGATCCCCTTTAGATTGTAAGCTCCTTTGCAACCTCTATTACATTGTAGGTTTTTGTATTGCTATCATGATGCATGTCTGTAAATGTCGGTCAGACGCTGCAATGCTGTAGGATGGTGTAAGGGTTAGCATTACTGCCTCACAGCACTGAGGTCTCGGGTTCGATTCCCAAAAGGCCCTAACTGTGTGGAGTTTGTATATTCTCCCCGTACTTGCGTGGGATTCCTCCTGGTACTCCGGTTTCCTCCCACAATCCAAAAATATACTGGTAGGTTAATTAGATCCCAACAAAAAAATAACCCTAGCGTGAATCTGTGTGTACATGTGGTAGGGAACATAGATGGTAAGCTCCACTGGGGCAGGGACTGATGTGAATGACCAAATAGTCTCTGTACAGCGCTGCGGAATATGTGTGCGCTATATAAATAACTGGTAATAATAATAATAATAAAGGTGCTAGCTTTGGGCGGGTTTCCCATGCATATCGGCAGTGGAAGGGTTAAGAACTCTCATCTTGAATGGAGCAGGTTTAGATATTCAGCAGCACAGGAAGCCTTCCCCGGACCTTTCATTAAAGCAAGGAGCAAAAATGGTTTCCTTCCTAAGTTAATGAAATGGGAAGTCATAGAAAGGGCTGCCTGCCACATGGGGCCGTAAAAATGATCTATACAATTCTGCCAGGGGAATATATTACCCAGAAGTGCAATCACTCCCTGCGGCACTCCCCTCGGGGTTTGCTCTTCAACTTCAACTAGTAATATCACAGGCCATAAGAATGTGGATATTCCGGAGATTTATGTGGTGTCTTAGCAACCATCTGAGTCACAATTAACTGTTCAGTAAAAGGCTGCAGAGATTATAGATATATACTCTTAGATATCTTTGTTCCTTTGTACTAAGGGACATATGTATTAAAGCTGTCTCTACGTTAAAAAGCAGTTGAAAGGCTTTTTCGTGCTTTTATTAATTATCGACTGTAACAGAATTTGACAGCAGATAAGAACCACTTGGCCCATCTAATCTGCCCCTTTTTAACCTTATAATAACCTTAACCTTGATCATTAAGTCTTTGTAAGGATATCCTAATGGTAGATGTTAGATTCAAGTGGCCTAAAGGACCTATGATGTCAGAAGGAGGAGCCACATCACCAGGGGGGGGGTTAGGCCAGCAGGATAGTAGTTCTACTATCCACGCCACCAACTACTACCTTTAGTAACCTTAACAAGCCACCGAGCCCGAAGCGTGGTGAGCGTACATTTCGGGTAACCTGTTCGGGCATAACTCCTCCCACTGGTGATGTGGTTCCGCCCCCTGGTGATGTCAGAGGTCCCTTACCCAACTTGGATCTAGAACCAGCCATATCATTATGTCTATCCAATGCATGTTTAAATTGATCTACTGTCTTAGCCTCTACCACCTCTGATGGGAGGCTATTCCACTTGCCCACTACCTTTTCTGTGCATGTCCTCATCCTAGTACCTCTCCATTTGGAGAATGTTTCCCTCCTGTACCTTGCTAAAACCCTTGATATATGTGAAAGTTTCTATCATGTCCCCCCTTTCCCTTCTCCGCTCCAAACTACACATATAAAGATCTTCTAGTCTTTGTGGGTGTAATATGTGTTGTTGCATTTTTACTGTTTATCGCAAACTTGTGTCGCATTATTTTTAAGCATTTATAATAACACAGAACCCTGCAGCAACCATAGAGATGAACTGAAGTGTGATTATTTTCATATGTACCAAATTTTGACGTCTTACTTTTCTTTGCCACATGGATTTTGTAATTAACGGCGTGGTCTGAAGGCGTAATTTGGAACAGAAGCGGGTTTTTAGAACCTTATTCTGCAATGCTAATGTTGTTATTCTAAAAATAAGTGATATAATAGTGTACATTAATATTTTGTATTAAATAAATGTGCATTCAGACCCCCCACCCCCCCACCCCAATTTTCTCATCACAATGTAGATTGGAGAACAAAATACTGTATATACAGTATATATTTTTCTAGCTTTTCTGTGTGTATTTATATACTGTATATATTTAAAAGAAATACGTTCAAGCAGTTTCGGTAGTCGAAATACCGACGCTGGAATCTCGACACCAGTTAGAACACCGGCTCTGGGAACTCAACTAGGGCAGTATCTCGACGCCGGAATGCCGACAGCTGGGATCCTGAGAGTAATTATAGCCAGGATCGTTAGGATTTGGTTGCGGGGTGGGGGTTTTTAGGTTTAGGCGCCACCTGAGGGAGGTTAGGGTTAGGCTGCGGGGAGGAGGGGTTAGGGGTAGGCACTAAGGGGGAGGTTGGGGTTAGGCTGCGGGGAGGGGGGGCTAAGGGTAAGCACTAAGGGGGGAGGTTAGGGTTAGGATGCAGGGAGGGGGGTTAGGGGTAGACACTAAGGGGGGAGGTTAGGGTTAGGCTGCAGTAACAGAGGGTTAGCGGGGTAATGTAGAATATTTACCTCACCTTTTTGGGATCATGACCATTGGGATGCCAGCATCGGTCATGTGATCGCTGGCATCGAATACCGATCCCATTTAAAAATGTATGATGTGATCTTAGCGTATGTGCAGTAATCACACTGTTATCTCATTTGCCTAAAGCCAAACGTGATAAAAATGCAAAAAGACAGTAAAAAAAAATCGCAAAAAGTAATAGTTTATTTCATTTTAATTTACACCAGCTCAGCATTGATACATATGGCGATAAAACAATCTAATTCGGAGCTGTAATAAGAGGTGTTGAAAGTCTGAAATTGACAGGTCTGTGTTGCAAATAATAATACCTCCCTCTGTATGGACGGGATGTACTATGCATCACATTTGCATGCGATACATCCCCGCCACTCATCGTGTCCATAGCGGTGGTAATGACACCAAAAAGAGCCGTCCTTTGTGATGACAGGACTTCCAGGTTTATTACCCAGGAGTCCTTCTGCACCTGCGCCCAGGGCCGGATCTAGACCTCGCAGCACCCTGGGAGGAAAATAGGGGCATGGCTTCAGGAAAAAGGGTCGTGGTCAGTTGACCCCTGTAGCTGTGCCAACAGTAGTGTTGCCCCCAGTACAGTGAAACCTGTAGAATTGCCCCAGTACAGTGAAACCTGTAGAATTGCCCCCAGTACAGTGAAACCTGTAGAATTGCCCCCAGTACAGTGAAACCTGTAGAATTGCCCCCAGTACAGTGAAACCTATAGAATTGCCCCCAGTACTGTGCCCCCTGTAGAATTGCCCCCAGTACTGTGCCCCCTGTAGAATTGCCCCAGTACTGTGCCCCCTGTAGAATTGCCCCCATTTCTGTGCCCCCTGTAGAATTGCCTCCAGCACTGTGCCTCCTGTAGAATTGCCTCCAGTACTGTGCCTCCTGTAGAATTGCCCCCTGTAGAATTGCCTCCAGCACTGTGCCTCCTGTAGAATTGCCTCCAGTACTGTGCCTCCTGTAGAATTGCCCCCTGTAGAATTGCCTCCAGTACTGTGCCTCCTGTAGAATTGCCCCCAGTACTGTGCCTCCCTGTAGAATTGCCCCCAGTACTGTGCCTCCCTGTAGAATTGCCCCCAGTACTGTACCTCCCTGTAGAATTGCCCCCAGTACTGTGCCCCCTGTAGAATTGCCCCCAGTACTGTGCCCCCTGTAGAATTGCCCCCAGTACTGTGCCTCCCTGTAGAATTGCCTCCAGTACTGTGCCTCCTGTAGAATTGCCCCCTGTAGAATTGCCTCCAGCACTGTGCCTCCTGTAGAATTGCCTCCAGTACTGTGCCTCCTGTAGAATTGCCCCCTGTAGAATTGCCTCCAGTACTGTGCCTCCTGTAGAATTGCCCCCAGTACTGTGCCTCCCTGTAGAATTGCCCCCAGTACTGTGCCTCCCTGTAGAATTGCCCCCAGTACTGTGCCTCCCTGTAGAATTGCCCCCAGTACTGTGCCCCCTGTAGAATTGCCCCCAGTACTGTGCCCCCTGTAGAATTGCCCCCAGTACTGTGCCTCCCTATAGAATTGCCCCCAGTACTGTGCCTCCCTGTAGAATTGCCCCCAGTACTGTGCCTCCCTGTAGAATTTCCCCCAGTACTGTGCCTCCCTGTAGAATTGCCCCCAGTACTGTGCCCCCTGTAGAATTGCCCCCAGTACTGTGCCCCCTGTAGAATTTTCCCCAGTACTGTGCTCCCTATAGAGTAGAAAAAAAATAAAAAAATAAAAATTAATACTTACAATCCCCACTCCTGCTTCCCGACCACTGCTGCCCTCCGTCTCCGGCCGCCGGCACCGCTCCTCGGATCTATGGGAGAGACGTGATGACGTCTCTCCCATAGCACCGCATAGACACTAGAGATCAATTATGACCTCTAGCGTCTGTGTCGCTCCCACAATGCAGTGTGGTGCACGGTGACTTCATCGCGCACAGCACCAGTAGCGCATCTTGCCATGGCGGCGGCGCACCAGGCAAAAATCCTGCTTGTCCGTAGCAAGATCCGCTACTGCCTGCGCCATATGATGCGTTTGTTGCAGGGGACACTAGAGTCCTCTCAGAGAAGACTGGGAAAATAAGCCAGTAGGATTCTATTAGGCAATGTCATCTATAGCTGGCGGTTCCAGAGCTTGATACATATGGGAAATGCGGCCAAAACTCAAAAAGAGGCATGTATCTACATTCTGGCTGCATTTTGCTGTTAGTACATCCCGCCCAGTATGTATTGTGCAGCACATACGTATCATGCTATGCTTTACTGACAGTATTTAGTCATTTATGTCTGTCCCTGGCCCAGTGGAGCTTACAATCTATGGATGAAATGTCAATGCAGTATGCTGTGGAGCGCTGTTTTGTGCACTGTATGTGTGTGTGTGTGTGCGCTGCGAAAGTCTTGCAGTGTCTGTCGGAGTGAGGATTTCTTTGCAAAGTGAGTGACAGGCAGGGAGTGTTTGCGGGAGGTAACGGGGGGGAGTGGTGACTGTTAGGGGGCTTGCCTGCGGCTGCAATCCTGTGCAATACCTCGAGCATCTTATTTGCTGCGACCATAGCGTTAGGTCAATTATCGCCTGATGTGTGTCCTATGTCTGTGTCACCGTACACCAGCGGCGGATCTTAGACGCCTCAAGTAAGCGTCTCAATACAAATCCCGGCGGCTGCAACAGCACATTTTCACACAGCCACTGCGTAATAAATTGCAGCCGCGGCGGCATTTGCATCCATCTTTGATTCAGTCCTTTCTTTCCCCTACCTCATGGATATTAGTAAAGCACATACAAAATGGCTGACTTCAGTTTGTAGTGTTCCAAAAATAAAACAAAATGGCTTCTGGCTCGCAAGTCTTTTTATATTTTATTTTATTCATCATACCTCTTGAAGACAAATCCTAGCAGATGTATCTAAAAGTAGATTTAACTTCAATCCTAGTACGAGGTTTCAAGCCAATACTAGCACTTCATTCCGTTGCAGCTAAATCACTTTATGCTTTATGTATAATGCACAGTATAAAATGCGTTTATTAAAACTGGTCCATAATACACCTCAAAGAAGTTCATAGTGAATTCATAGGATGTACAGCCAGATTTATCAAGAATAAAAAGCAATGGGGCTTTTTCTTACTGTACCCTACATGTGAAAGTATTTCATCTGGCACTAGTGGAGTTATGCAGCCACATAAAAAGTATAAGAAAACTTAGTGACACATGGGGGGTGGGGGATACTTAACTGGGGCCCATTGACACTGGGGGGGTAAGGGTGGGGGCTGTAGCAATGGATCTGTTTACCACCAGGGGGTGTGGGGGTTGACAATTCAGTGGCTCTTACAGTATGCTGCTAGTTTGGAATATTTCTGATGGGGGGTAGGAAGTAAAACTACAATGGTGCCCTATGGTCACAGGGTTGGGGTGCAAAACACCCCTTAGGTATATATTTTCTCTAACGTCCTAAGTGGATGCTGGGACTCCGTAAGGACCATGGGGAATAGCGGCTCCGCAGGAGACTGGGCACAAAAGTAAAAGCTTGAACTAGCTGGTGTGCACTGGCTCCTCCCCCTATGACCCTCCTCCAAGCCTCAGTTAGATTCTTGTGCCCGAACGAGAAGGGTGCATGCTAGGTGGCTCTCCTGAGCTGCTTAGAGTAAAAGTTTATTTTAGGTTTTTTATTCTCAGTGAGTCCTGCTGGCAACAGGCTCACTGCATCGTGGGACTAAGGGGAGAAGAAACGAACTCACCTGCGTGCAGAGTGGATTGGGTTTCTTAGGCTACTGGACATTAGCTCCAGAGGGACGATCACAGGTTCAGCCTGGATGGGTCCCGGAGCCGCGCCGCCGGCCCCCTTACAGAGCCAGAAGAACGAAGAGGTCCGGTGAAATCGGCGGCAGAAGACGTTCCTGTCTTCAACTAAGGTAGCGCACAGCACTGCAGCTGTGCGCCATTGCTCTCAGCACACTTCACACTCCGGTCACTGAGGGTGCAGGGCGCTGGGGGGGAGCGCCCTGAGACGCAATAAAAACTGAAATACCTTAGGATGGCAAAAGAAATACATCACATATAGCTCCTGGGCTATATGGATGTATTTAACCCCTGCCAGTTTTCCAGAAAAAAGCGGGAGATAAGGCCGTCGTGAAGGGGTGGAGCCTATCTCCTCAGCACACAAGCGCCATTTTCCCTCACAGTTCCGCTGGAAGGACGGCTCCCTGACTCTCCCCTGCAGTCCCTACAGAATCAGGGTAAAAACGAGAGAGGGGGGGCACTATTGGCAGCTAAATTATAAACAGCAGCTATAAAAGGGAGTAACACTTATATAAGGTTATCCCTATATATATATATATATATATATATATATATATATATATATATATATATATAGCGCTCTGGTGTGTGCTGGCAAACTCTCCCTCTGTCTCCCCAAAGGGCTAGTGGGGTCCTGTCCTCTATCAGAGCATTCCCTGTGTGTGTGCTGGGTGTCGGTACGATTGTGTCGACATGTATGAGGAGGAAAATTATGTGGAAGCAGAGCAATTGCCTGTGTTAGTGATGTCACCCCCTAGGGAGTCGACACCTGACTGGATGGTTGTATTTAAAGAACTACGTGACAATGTCAGCACTTTAACTGTTGACGACATGAGACAGCCGACAAATCAATTAGTGCCTGTCCAGGCGTCTCAGATACCGTCGGGGGCGATAAAACGCCCGTTACCTCAGTGGGTCGACACAGACCCAGACACAGATACTGAGTCCAGTGTCGACGGTGAGGAGACAAACGTAATGTCCAGTAGGGCCACACGTTACATGATCACGGCAATGAAGGAGGCATTGAACATTTCTGACACTACAAGTACCACAAAGAAGGGTATTATGTGGGGAGTAAAAAAAACTACCAGTAGCTTTTCCTGAGTCAGATGAATTAAATGAGGTGTGTGATAAAGCGTGGGTTTCCCCCGATAAAAAAGTGCTAATTTCTAATAAATTATTGGCACTATACCCTTTCCCGCCAGAGGTTAGGGCGCGTTGGGAAACACCCCCTAGAGTAGATAAAGCGCTCACACGTTTATCTAAACAAGTAGCGTTACCGTCTCCTGATACGGCCGCCCTCAAAGAACCAGCGGATAGAAGGCTGGAAAATATCCTGAAGGGTATATACACACATACTGGGTTATACTGCGACCAGCAATCGCCTCAGCCTGGATGTGCAGTGCTGGAGTGGCGTGGTCGGATTCCCTGACTGAAAATATTGATACCCTGGATAGGGACAGTATATTACTAACTATAGAGCATTTGAAGGATGCATTACTATATATGCGTGATGCACAGAGGGATATTTGCACCCTGGCATCAAGAGTGAGTGCTATGTCCATTTCTGCCAGAAGAGCGTTATGGACGCGACAGTGGTCAGGGGATGCGGATTCCAAACGACATATGGAAGTATTGCCGTATAAAGGGGAGGAGTTATTTGGGGCCGGTCTATCGGACCTGGTGGCCACGGCAACGGCCGGAAAGTCCACCTTTTTACCCCAGGTCACCTCTCAGCAGAAAAAGACACCGTCTTTTCAAACTCAGTCCTTTCGTTCCCATAAGTACAAGCGGGCAAAAGGCCACTCATTTCTGCCCCGGGGCAGAGGAAGAGGAAAAAGACTGCACCAGGCAGCCTCTTCCCAGGAGCAGAAGCCCTCCTCTGCTTCTGCCAAGTCTTCAGCATGACGCTGGGGCTTTACAAGCGGACTCGGACACGGTGGGGGCCCGTCTCAAAAATTTCAACGCGCAGTGGGCTCACTCGCAAGTGGACCCCTGGATTCTGCAGGTAGTATCACAGGGGTACAAACTGGAATTCGAGACGTCTCCCCCTCGCCGGTTCCTGAAGTCTACTCTACCAAAGTCTCCCTCCGACAGGGAGGCAGTTTTGGAAGCCATTCACAAGCTGTATTCCCAGCAGGTGATAATCAAGGTACCTCTCCTACAACAGGGAAAGGGGTATTATTCCACGCTGTTTGTGGTACCGAAGCCGGACGGCTCGGTGAGACCAATTTTAAATCTAAAATCCTTGAACACTTACATAAAGAGGTTCAAATTCAAGATGGAGTCACTCAGAGCAGTGATAGCAAACCTGGAAGAAGGGGACTATATGGTGTCTCTGGACATCAAAGATGCTTATCTCCACGTCCCAATCTACCCTTCTCACCAAGGGTACCTCAGGTTTGTAGTACAAAACTGTCATTATCAGTTTCAGACGCTGCCGTTTGGGTTGTCCACGGCACCTCGGGTCTTTACCAAGGTAATGGCCGAAATGATGATTCTTCTTCGAAGAAAAGGCGTTTTAATTATCCCTTACTTGGACGATCTCCTGATAAGGGCAAGGTCCAGGGAACAGTTAGAAGTCGGAGTAGCACTATCTCAGTTAGTGTTACGTCAGCACGGGTGGATTCTAAATATTCCAAAATCGCAGCTGATTCCAACAACACGTCTCCTGTTCCTAGGAATGATTGTGGACACAGTCCAGAAAAAGGTGTTTCTCCCAGAGGAGAAGGCCAGGGAGTTATCCGAGCTAGTCAGGAATCTCCTAAAACCAGGCCAGGTGTCAGTGCATCAGTGCACGAGGGTCCTGGGAAAAATGGTGGCTTCTTACGAAGCGATTCCATTCGGAAGATTCCATGCAAGAACGTTTCAGTGGGATCTTCTGGACAAATGGTCCGGATCGCATCTTCAGATGCATCAGCGGATAACCCTGTCGCCAAGGACAAGGGTGTCTCTTCTGTGGTGGCTGCAGAGTGCTCATCTACTAGAGGGCCGCAGATTCGGCATTCAGGATTGGATCCTGGTGACCACGGATGCCAGCCTGAGAGGCTGGGGAGCAGTCACACAGGGACAAAATTTCCAGGGCTTGTGGTCAAGCATGGAAACATCTCTTCATATAAACATTCTGGAACTAAGGGCCATTTACAATGCCCTAAGTCAAGCAAAACCCCTGCTTCAGGGTCAGGCGGTATTGATCCAATCGGACAACATCACGTCAGTCGCCCACGTAAACAGACAGGGCGGCACGAGAAGCAGGAGGGCGATGGCAGAAGCTGCAAGGATTCTTCGCTGGGCGGAGAATCATGTGATAGCACTGTCAGCAGTGTTCATTCCGGGAGTGGACAACTGGGAAGCGGACTTCCTCAGCAGACACGACCTTCACCCGGGGGAGTGGGGACTTCATCCAGAAGTCTTCCAAGAGATGGTAAACCGTTGGGAAAAACCAAAGGTGGACATGATGGCGTCCCGTCTCAACAAAAAACTAGACAGATATTGCGCCAGGTCAAGGGACCCTCAGGCAATAGCGGTGGACGCTCTGGTAACACCATGGGTGTACCAGTCAGTGTATGTGTTCCCTCCTCTGCCTCTCATACCAAAAGTACTGAGAATCATAAAAAGGAGAGGAGTAAGAACTATACTCGTGGTTCCGGATTAGCCAAGAAGGACTTGGTACCCGGAACTTCAAGAGATGCTCACGGAGGAACCGTGGCCTCTACCTCTAAGAAAGGACCTGCTCCAGCAGGGGCCTTGTCTGTTCCAAGACTTACCGCGGCTGCGTTTGACGGCATGGCGGTTGAACGCCGGATCCTGAAGGAAAAAGGCATTCCAGAAGAAGTCATCCCTACCCTGATAAAGGCCAGGAAGGATGTAACCGCAAAACATTATCACCGCATTTGGCGAAAATATGTTGCGTGGTGTGAGGCCAAAGAGGCCCCTACAGAGGAATTTCAACTGGGTCGCTTCCTACATTTCCTGCAAACAGGACTGTCTATGGGCCTAAAATTAGGGTCCATTAAGGTTCAAATTTCGGCCCTGTCGATTTTCTTCCAAAAAGAACTGGCTTCAGTGCCTGAAGTCCAGACGTTTGTCAAAGGGGTACTGCATATACAGCCTCCTTTTGTGCCCCCGGTGGCACCTTGGGATCTCAATGTGGTTTTGGGGTTCCTAAAATCACATTGGTTTGAACCACTCACCACTGTGGAATTAAAATATCTCACATGGATGGTGGTAATGCTGTTAGCCCTGGCTTCAGCCAGGCGTGTCTCAGAATTGGCGGCTTTATCTTATAAAAGCCCTTACCTGATTTTTCACACGGATAGGGCAGAATTGAGGACTCGTCCTCAATTTCTCCCAAAGGTGGTTTCAGCGTTTCACGTGAACCAGCCTATTGTGGTGCCTGCGGCTACTAGGGACTTGGAGGACTCCAAGTTACTGGACGTAGTCAGGGCCCTGAAAATATATATTTCCAGGACGGCTGGAGTCAGGAAATCTGACTCGCTGTTTATCCTGTATGCACCCAACAAGCTGGGTGCTCCTGCTTCTAAGCAGACAATTGCTCGTTGGATTTGTAGTACAATTCAGCTTGCACATTCTGTGGCAGGCCTGCCACAGCCAAAATCTGTAAAAGCCCATTCCACAAGGAAGGTGGGCTCATCTTGGGCGGCTGCCCGAGGGGTCTCGGCTTTACAACTTTGCCGAGCAGCTACTTGGTCAGGGGCAAACACGTTTGCTAAATTCTACAAATTTGATACCCTGGCTGAGGAGGACCTGGAGTTCTCTCATTCGGTGCTGCAGAGTCATCCGCACTCTCCCGCCCGTTTGGGAGCTTTGGTATAATCCCCATGGTCCTTACGGAGTCCCAGCATCCACTTAGGACGTTAGAGAAAATAAGAATTTACTTACCGATAATTCTATTTCTCATAGTCCGTAGTGGATGCTGGGCGCCCATCCCAAGTGCGGATTGTCTGCAATACTTGTATATAGTTATTGTTACAAAATTCGGGTTATTATTGTTGTGAGCCATCTTTTCAGAGGCTCCTTCGTTTATCATACTGTTAACTGGGTTCAGATCACAGGTTGTACGGTGTGATTGGTGTGGCTGGTATGAGTCTTACCCGGGATTCAAGATCCTTCCTTATTATGTACGCTCGTCCGGGCACAGTATCCTAACTGAGGCTTGGAGGAGGGTCATAGGGGGAGGAGCCAGTGCACACCAGCTAGTTCAAGCTTTTACTTTTGTGCCCTGTCTCCTGCGGAGCCGCTATTCCCCATGGTCCTTACGGAGTCCCAGCATCCACTACGGACTATGAGAAATAGAATTATCGGTAAGTAAATTCTTATTTTTTTTTAAATATTGAAATATAGCTTTAAAAATATGTTTAAATAACCATTTCTGTATGGTTTCGGGGGATGGGGGGAGGAAATTGTCAGTATAGTGGTTAAAAAGTAAGTCCATTTTCGTTAATGGAACTAAAATAACAAATGTGAACTTTCAGTTCCATTATGTCTTAGCCGGCTCGGGTATGTGTGTGAGTGTATGTATATGTGTATGTGTGTGTGTGTATATATATATATATATATATATATATATATATATATATCTATCTATCTGGTAAGTCCACACTGACTGCTGCAGTTCACAACATGGGCGGTGCTCCGTAAAGGGCTCTCAAGAAGTCCAAAACATATCCAAGAAGAGTACAGGCACTCACCACTTCCTTGATGATGAAACATTTATTACAACTCACAGGTGTATCTCACATAGAGACAGTCAACAGCATGTCAGCAAAAGATGTCGACGTTTCGGCTCCATCTGAGCCTTTTTCAAGACAGATAGAATCACATCAGGTTCACACCCAGCAGCCCGTAACACACACCAAACCCTGAAGCACCTTTATAGCAGAGGCATATCACAAACCCCGCCCATCAATCAACCAACAGGAAGTAGCTAAAACGCTGGTACTGCAGTGTCTAATCTAAAGGCCCATACACACTTGACGATGCACACATCGTTAATGACCGTCGTTAACGACTTCCCTTGAACTTCCCTTGAACAGCTGAGCAAACGACATGAGCATACACACTACCAATGACCAAAGACCATAGACCATTCATCGTTGAAGCATTCAAGCTGAACAGTTTATTAAAATAATGAGCTGGGAACAGGGCTGGTGAACAGTGGCTTGGTCGTTGGTCGTTGGTCTTTCACACCATACACATTCAACGACGTCTCTGGTCAGTAACGACCATAGTGGAAATTGAGCATACATGCTCCACAGATAAGCGAGGGTCGTTAACGTCCCGCGGGGCCGCGCATCGGTGGTCGTCGGATGCATACACACTTGACGATATAATGAGCGACGTCGTTGATGAGGGCTGAAATGAACGACGTCGTTCATTTTATCGTCAAGTGTGTATGGGCCTTAAGATATAGATATAGCCCATCCACTGTGTCATAGCGCCAGACACAAACATGGCATGTGGACACATTAAAGTATGTTGTTAATCCATCAAAACGGCTAATTGCCGCGATGCCGGAAGTGATGTGCGTTCCACTGCCCATGGAACGCACCCATGTGACCGGAAACACAGGCTGCGTAGGACGGCTGCCGGCCGTCGCTAAGCAACCGCACTGACAATACTGGTCACTGATACACGTAATAGACCTGCATAACGCGATCACATGACCTGACTAAGCTGCCATGACAACAAGAAGAAACATAACGATAATACATCCAATATTTGTTTGGTGTGTTTCATTTGATTCACACATTCTATACGACATAACTATGGTCCTTATCGTTATGTTTCTTCTTGTTGTCATGGCAGCTTAGTCAGGTCATGTGATCGCGTTATGCAGGTCTATTACGTGTATCACAGTGACCAGTATTGTCAGTGCGGTTGCTTAGCGACGGCCGGCAGCCGTCCTACGCAGCCTGTGTTTCCGGTCACATGGGTGCGTTCCATGGGCAGTGGAACGCACACCACTTCCGGTATCATGGCTAACATCCGCAATTAATAATTTTGACGAGTGCGTTCCACGGGTAATGGAACGCACATCACTTCCGGCATCGCGGCTATTAGCCGCAATTAGCCGCTTTGATGGATTAACAACATACTTTAATGTGTCCACATGCCATGTTTGTGTCTGGCGCTATGACACAGTGGATGGGCTATATCTTAGATTAGACACTGCAGTACTAGTGTTTTAGCTACTTCCTGTTGGTTGGTTGATGGGCGGGGTTTGTGATATGCCTCTGCTATAAAGGTGCTTCAGGGTTTGGTGTGTGTTACGGGCTGCTGGGTGTGAACCTGATGTGATTCTATCTGTCTTGAAAAAGGCTCAGATGGAGCCGAAACGTCGACATCTTTTGCTGACATGCTGTTGACTGTCTCTATGTGAGATACACCTGTGAGTTGTAATAAATGTTTCATCATCAAGGAAGTGGTGAGTGCCTGTACTCTTCTTGGATATATATATATATATATATATATATATACACAGAGACAGAGATAAGACATTTGTCACATCAACGGAAATTAATAAATGGGCTCCACAGTCACAGAAATCGTGGTTCAGCCCAGGGACGTGAGAACTGAGGGGCACGTGTGCAGCCCCCCACCACTACCATGAATACCCCCCACCCCCAGACATATTTGTATGTTCCTATGTAGCGCCATAATTTCAGTGGTAAATTAGTATTTTAGAAGTCAATCTCAAACATTTAAATGTACAGTATGAAGGTCTGGTCCTAAACTGGGAGTTACGGTGGCTAAAACCTACTTTGGTAAATGCATATATTTCCATATAAAGTTCAGAGGCCGCTTCAAAGAAGGGTGGGCAGTCTTAGCCATGCCATGTTGGCCCTGTCCGTTCAGGCCACTGCAGAAGGAGAAGTGGCCACACCAGGTTGTGGGCAGGTTTGGCCCACCAGAAGACCCTAGCCACGGTATTTTACACCCTGCCTCTCTAACCCCCAACTACACAGTAATCTTGTGAGTTATTAATGAGGTGAGAAAGAGCTGTATAATATGACTGAGGATGAAGTTCATCTTTCTGTATATTCAGAGACATTTCTCCTAACGTCCATCAGTCCCGCTACCAGTGCCGTTCTCCGTGTAATAGAATATATAACCGTTCATCATGTTCCTTTTATCAACCTCCAGACCAGATTATTTCCCAGTAAATATAATATATTCTTCCTGTCCTCCAAAATGAGTGGTGAGCAGAATAAGTGTCAAGTGGCCTTAGGGGGCCGTTACTCGATCTCGTATAAGACAGATATCTAAAGATAGAGACTATATCACAGATGCCCCTTGGGGTGGGGTTGGGTTACTAAATTCTAAATATACAATTATACGTGATGTATGACGACAGTCTTCCCCCTGTGCTGCTGAGGTCACACAGTTACGGAGCCATCTGCAAGCTGCTAGGAGAGTCCCCGACCTAATCCAGTAATGTCACTGAATAAGTCGGAACATGGCTGTCCCTAGAAGGGGAGGGGGGGGGGGGGGGGTCACTCTGGTTGCGATGTATTTTTAGGTGCAGCTGCAGCAAATTCAGGAGCTCTTCTGAGTCGCATTAGAACAATGTAGCGAACAAGCAGCCGAGGCCGATCGTAAAGTCAACTGCGGATGCGTCAGAATAAGCCCCTTAATGTCTAAAGATAGCCTTGTTTTCAACAACCTTATTTTTCTAAAAAGCAAAAAAAAAACAATGAAAGTTGCATTCAGATTCCTTTTATTTTGAAATGTTGCATCGACATTAGAATACAGAATATAGAAATAACAAAGGTGCGAGTTGCAAACAAAATGAAATAAAACTGAATACAATTTTTTTTATTTATTTTTTTACAACGTAATCGTATAAAAATGGTGCAAAACACCTCTCTGCTAGAGTTCAACTTAAAATAGGAAGAAAGGTGAATTAAACAAAAATAAATCAATTTGATGGTGTGTACACACGGTGAGATTTTTTCTTACGATTTTGACTATATAGTTGCGATCTCGATTCGATGCGCGGTCCCGCGCGGTCGGCATCGCAAGAATAGATAGACTGTGCAGGCAAGTCAATTTTTACTATCTCTATAAAAGAGATAGTCAAAATTTACACTTAGCCAAAATCGCACATAGTCAGTATCGCAAACACAGTCATCATGTGCTTGCGATACTGACTATGTGCCGACCTAGCCCCTGTCGCATAGTGAGAATCGGGCATAGCTGGAATCTCACCGTGTGTATGGGCCATTAGATTAAGAAATAGTTTATTTTAAAAAGGTGCCTGACCTTGGATGTAGTCACGTGTGAACAGTCTTGTCCCACTAGTGGTATCTCCCCAGGGCTGCCAAGATAAATTCTGGGCCCCGGAACAACAACTTCCTGGGCCCCCATGCCCCCACTGGAATGGGTGTGACCACAGCGTGCTGAGGGCATGGCAACTCCTCTTTTGGGGGCGTGTCTAGCACATCAGAAGCACCCACTCACAGAAGCATGGCATGCCTCCCAGCCAGGGTAGTAGAGCGCCTGGCTGGGCCCAGGTGCTTTTCAGGGGGCGTGGCCTAATCAAAGGAGGGGTGGACCTGGGCTCCTCTATCAGACCTGGGCCCAGGTAATTTGTAAAAGGGGAGAGGGTACATATTACCCGGGCCCCCCCGGGCTTCCTCCCCCATAACTTCCAGCTGCAGCTTTTCTCCTCAGCCCAGCACACGCTGTGTGGCCATGGTGGCAGTTAAAATACAATTTTTTCAATATTTTTTCTAAATATGCATGGCCACGCCTCATGTGATTAGGCCACGCCCCCTGAAAAGTACCTGGGCTCAGCCTGGCTCTCGATTGCCCTGCCCCCTCCCAGACAGCATGCACTACAACTTCATGGTACTCTGCACTGCATGAACCGACCTAGTGATGTGGTGTTGCCATGCCTTCTTCAGTGGCCACGCCTCCAGTACCCAGGCCCTCCCAATGTCACAGCTACCCTGCTTGTATGTCTGCACACTGCAGCCACTGGCCAACACGTGGGGATAGAAACACTGCCTATCTGGGATATAGGGAATGAATGAGAATGATGTGTGGACTGTATAGCCAGTTACTCTCCCTGGTTATATTAGGTAAATGTTACTTTAGGTAGCATTATTCTGCACCTACCCCAGGGCTGACCCAGACCAATTTGGTGCCTTGGACAAGATTTTCTGGGTTCCCTTCCCCCTCACCGTGCCCACATACCTACCGGCCAACACCCGTGTGCTCTAGGGTGGTAATGAGTAAAGGGCGTCCCACTGACACATTTCCTACTCTGCCGACCTTGGCGGGCACAGAGGCGTAATCCTAGACGCCCCCCTCTGGAGCTAGGTGGCCTTAGTAAGTGCCCAGGTTGCCTATGCCCAGGGCCGTCCCTGATCTTTCCCCAGACCTCACCGGCCCACTGTTAGCGGGACAGATTGAGGGCTCCATGACTAAGGAATACTGAAGCGATGTCATCTCTCTGCATTGTTCATAAGGAAATAATTTGCGGACGTTTTAAAAATGTATTACTGTCGCTTGTGTATTATAAACCAATATTTTCATCTGTTTCCTCTTTGGCTCATACTGTATTACATGATCCCCCTGTAACTCCCCACCTCGCAGCTGCCTGGCAGGAGTTCTTCAGGCGGATGATGTCATATCAGCCATATTTATGTTGGCCAATTAGGCATCTTGACTCCCAGGCAGTGGCTTTCGGCTTCTTCTGCAGGCGTAGTCGCCTATCACAATAGCACCACACCTTGCCCCGGGATTTCATGATGTAGGAATTTCTGAGTCACAGGCTCTCATCCTGATACCAGGATGCTTTCTCAGCTGCTGAGTGATGCACACTTGGGCTTGTTGAGAACCATTGTCTTTGTTTTGGAAACAATGTTGGATTGTTCTGATTAGAATGAAAATTAGGCGGATCAGGATTATTCATTTGTTTCAAATTATATATATCAACAGTTCAAAGTTCTTTAAAGAATAAGCTTTTTGTGTAAGTATCTGACATTCTTGTTGTTTTACCTAAACAGTCATGGGAGCCGACAAGACTTGCCGACTAGAAATTGTTTCACCCTTGACAGGTTTCATCATTGCAGGGTAGGGCTTTCAGGTTAACGTGTGAGGTTCTGTATATAGGCTGCCTCCTGAAATATTGAGAAGTGTTTGGGTATGTTTAAGCGGGTAGCAGTTGATTTACCGACGGACACAAAACCGACAGACAAAATATCGACACGGTCAAAACAACAAATGTTCATTATGCCGACATGTTCAAAATGCCGACTGTGGAGTGTAGTCAGTTGATGTCTGATCCTTTCTGACAGAAAGGATCCAATATTTCAGTATTCAATTAGCAGACAAATCTGACAGGAATTAAAGTCGGATTGACATTGTCGGAAACGGGACTAAAACCTGACGGATTTGGCCGCGAATTCGACTAAACACGTTGATCCGCTGCTAATCCGCCGATCTGTGTGTTTTCCGACAAGTCAGAATTGCCAACATGTCAGAAGAACTGCAGCCCAATTGAATAGGTCCTAACAGTATCCGACCTAAGAAAGTTGGAAACTGACGTCTATCTGACAAGACGGCAGTTCCAACTTGAATTGAATACCCCCCCACCCCCTCCCCCATAGTTGGAATATTGACATTTGAAATGCCAACATGTCAAAAGCTGCGAGGGGACACGGAACACTTAGTCGACATTGACACACAAAAAATACAGAAAAACTGATGTCGGTATTTTGACATGTCTGCATTTAAAATGTTGGTATTCTGACTATGTTGGCATGTTGAACATGTCGGCATAATGCATGTCGGTATACAAATTCCCATTAAAAGATGCAATCGTTTCTGTTGGATTATGCCAGTGTAATTAAGTGGCGAACAAGGTTATTGGGATTGCTTTATATCATAAAACTTTTATTTCAATAAAAACTGTGCTATGTGTATTAAACGGCAGTGATCTTAATGACCCATCAACATTTTATTAGGATTACCAGTAGGACAAAGAAGCCATTCCGGATGTCTCAATTTACTTTTATTTATTTATTTTGTGCAATATACCTACAGCCCAGAAATATCACCCCATATATGCCTCAGCCCTTTGTATGGCTACACCAGTGATGCGTCACACTATAACCCTCTGTAATAGTATGACTAGCCCAGTCTTTATAGCCTGGTTCTAGGTTCCCCCTTTCAACTGGGTGACCCCTAGCTCACTGATTCAGTAAGGAACAGGCCAGGCTGTATAAGGTTTGTGCTTTTAATTAATATTAGGGGGAGTGGTATAAAGTTATTTTTTACATTTTTCATTATATCTCTTTTTACTATAGTACCTACTTCCATTCGTTTCAATGGCCCATTTGTTTCAGTGGGGTTACAATTGACTGGAAAAGCCATTGAAATGAAAGGACTACTGAAATAAATGAGAAAAGCTTTGTGCTGATCGAACCTGGAGCATTTGCAAACACATGTATTAAACAGATCCAGTGCATATCAGCCACTGGTTTATAACGTATGGGCCGCTGCGCAGATGTATAGCGTGTATATGTGGGTTTTACACACAAGCAATGCCAGTGGGTTACTGACCTAGCAAAACATAATTTCTTTAATCCATAACTCATTTATTTTACTTGTCTGTTTCTGAAAGATGTTTGATGAATTGGATTTCCCATGCAAAACCCCACTGGCTTTTAATAATTAAAAGCGGTTTTAAGAAATATACATTAGAGCAAAAAGTCCTTTACTTGATCCCAATAGGGCAGAAAGGTGAAGAGTAGAATTGGTGTGATGGTAAAAATGTATTATGCTTGTGTGCATGAAGCAATATCCCACAGCCTGACCCCTACATTCCCTGGGGTGTCTGACCCTAATTCTCCTCCCCACAGCCTAAAGCTAACCGTCTCGGGCCACAGCCTAACCTTAACCCTCCCCGGTGGTGGCTCTCCCTAACTCCCCCTTTCCGCAGCCTAAACCTAATCCTTCCACAGCCTAACCCTAACCTTCCGGGGAGGGGGGTGTCTAACCAAGCTCCGCCTCTAGGCAGCCTAACCACAACCCCCTCCCCGGTGTCGACATTCTGCGTAGTGTCGGGTTCTTGGCGTCGGTGTTTTGACTGCCGGGATCCGGAGCTGGCCACAGGTGTGTTTATAATATACCGATGAGTGTGCGTGTTTGCGTTGATGGAAACTGTAATGAGTGAAGCTACAAGGGAAGTCGCAATCTATTCATATTAGTGCCAATCTAAAAGGGGGACTCCTAGAGCAGTGGTTCTCAAACTCGGTCCTCAGGACCCCACACAGTGCATGTTTTGCAGGTAACCCAGCAGGTGCACAGGTGTATTAATTACTCACTGACACATTTTAAAAGGTCCACAGGTGGAGCTAATTATGTCACATGTGATTCTGTGAGGAGACCTGCAAAACATGCACTGTGTGGGGTCCTGAGGACCGAGTTTGAGAACCTGTGTCCTAGAGGAACAGTTTGCATCCTCTATTGCATCGGTTCTCAAACTGTGTGCTGTGACACCCTGGGCACTTGGAGGGGTGCGTTGGATTGGTGGTCCAGGACCAAGTCAAATTATTTATATATATATATATATATATATATATATATATATATATATTTATTTATCTTTCAGATTGGTCAAGTCGCTCATGTTGGACATCATTCGTTGCGTACACACATGCCAATATGAGCGATTTTACTAGCAACGCACTGAATATTGAGCTGCATGCCTGGACGATTGATGACCCGCTTCAAACGAGTGCGGGCGTACGCATCATTCATCGTTCATTGTGCACACACTAGACTATTTGAACGATAGATTGTTCAAAGCCGTAGTTATCGCTCAAATCGCTGGAAAAAGATTGAATTGGCAGTTTGGCTTGACGACCACTAACCCTTGTAAAGTGAAGTTTATGGTGGTGGAGAGGAGAATTATCTTTTGATGTGCTTATATTTGGTACGCAGATTACCTATCTATACTATATCTATACTGTGTGGATATTTTGTTTTAAGAACTACAACACACTTAGGGCGCTTATTCTATCTCCATTATGGGGTGTATTCAGTAGCTGTCGGAAGCTGCTGTCTTGTTGGAAAGATGGCAGCTTCCGACCTATTCATAAAGTGCAATTTTTTCCCGACAAGTCGGAAATTCCCGACTTGTCGGAGAACACGTGGATCGGTGGAATAGGGGAGTGATGCAGCGGGCTACGGGGAGCGGGGGTGAGAGGAACCTTCACGGGCGCCCCCAGCCAGGCACCTCTCTCCCTGCAGCGCGGTACGGGGTGTGATGTGCGGCTCCCTCCAGCAGCTCCCTGTGTTCTCACACACGGAGAGCTGCTGACAGCCGCACGGACACCGGCCAAATTTGACAGTCTGCTTTGAATAGGGGTTGTCAGATACAAATGCATGTCGGAATGGATCCGACTCTTATTGAATATATATATATATATATATATATATATATATATATATAGAAACCTCACACATGGGGGGCATATGTATCAACACTTGGAACGAGAGCAAGAGTACCAACCAATCCACTCATAACTATCACTTTTCAGGCTGTGTTTGTATTAATCCTTGGAGAGAGATAAGGTGGACGGAGGTAAAGTACCAGCCAATCAGCTCCCTACTTTCATTTTTTTTAAACTCAGCATGTAACATGACATTTAGGCCCTCATTCCGAGTTGATCGCTCGCTAGCTATTTTTTGCAGAGCAGCGATCAGATAGTCGCCGCCCACGGGGTAGTGTATTTTGGCTGTGCACGTGTGCGAACGCGTGTGCAGCCGAGCGGGACGAAAAAGTTTTTTGCAGTTTCTGAGTAGCCAAGGACTTACTCAGCCCTTGCAATCACTTCAGCCTGTCCGGTCCCGGAATTGACGTCAGACACCCGCCCTGCAAACGCCTGGACACGCCTTCGTTTTCCCTAATACTCCCAGAAAACGGTCAGTTGACACCCATAAACGCCCTCTTCCTGTCAATCTCCTTGCAATCGGCTGTGCGAATGGATTCGTCGCTAGAAGCATTGCACAGCAACGGTGCTGTTTGTACCCGTACGACGCCGGCGCATACGCATGCAAAGTAGTAATCTGAACGCTGCGCTGCAAAAAACGGTAGCGAGCGATCAACTCGGAATGAGGGCCATAGTTGTTTGGCTGGTACTTTATCTTTCTCCACTCTATCTCTCACCAAGCATTGATGCATATGTCCCCATGGACCTTTAGGAGCCATATTGAAAATTTTCAGAATTTTATCACAAAACAAAAGGCATTTTGTGGGGCTAACAATTGAGCTATCGGCCTAATATCGTCAGTGTGGGGAAATTAGCGGCCCCTTTTCTGCGTACATAAAAGGTGCCGTGACCTCTGGGCCTTCCCAGGGCCCACACAGAATTTCTGTGAAGAACATTAGGTTAGTGAGGAAAGAGCTGTGTTTTCTTAGTGAGTCACGGTAAGGTCACAGCAGGTTTGCAGACAAACTACCCTCTTATCGCCTTGTTTCTGAAAAAGAGCCCGGACAGCGCGCTCGTTGGCAAAATCAGGAAACATGGGAACGGACCCAAGAATGATTTAGCGTGCCACAGTACGAAGGCACTCAAGAGCCAGACACCATTACGTGCCGCTGTGCACTTATGCTCTCAGGCACGTCGACCTCAGGGCGCCTGGCGTTTAATCAAGGCCCAGGAAGTAATTTCAAAACAGATGTATTGTTATGGGGTTTTGGGTGGAAATGGCAGCCGGGGTGATGAACTGATAGAGCGTACATACATACACACATTACTAGAGAGGGCCGTAATTAAAGTGAGCAAGAACTTTCCGGAGATTGTATATGTGGTACCTCCGGCTGGCAGTACAATGACCACATGTATTTCTTCCAAAACATTTTTTTTTAAATTTAACACCAGAAAGACATTGGTCTAGGAGCCAGCTCTAGAGTCGGCATTGTGACATTGCTGATGAACTAACACTTTACACATGGTGTGTTGTCATGGTGAGGTGATAGGCGGCGGTGTGCAGTGGAGGTCAGTCTGCACGGCAGATAACCTATCCAGGTTTATTGGTTTACTAACCGCCAGATAGCAGGATGCAGGGTACCACAGGGTTAATGCAGGTTACCCCCCAACCCAATGCTATAGGAGCTGGTTCAGAGCTGCATGCTATAAGGATGGTCGTACTTATACCTACATTGTATGTACGGAAATAAACGCGGCTATACAGATGTGCGGTTTGGTTCCCCAGTATTCTGAATCCACCGGAATGTCATGGATCCGAACGTAAGCAAAACCCGGTCTAGATCTTCCTACTTTTTGGAATTGGGATTTTAAATTTTTATTGTACTGACTTTAGCTGTATTTATAAATGATTATAGATTTTTATTAATAAATATATATATATATATATATATATATATATATATATATATATATATATATATATTATTTTTTTTTTTTTACCCAAACCAAAATACTTGCCAAAACAAAACACGATTATGAAATAGAACCAATACACGGGTCTCCATGCACATCACTTGTGGTTCCACAGCCGTCAGTATAATCAGTGCGTAATTTAGCGCAAGCGATCTGACAACCGATCTCAGCCCAACTCACCATAGGCCACAATTTCCTCATTCCCTCCCGAAACTCCCCCACATGTGAACGACCGTTCAGATGCAGGCGGAAATGTTACATGCGCTCAGCTACGCACCACGCAGTCCAGAACATTGGGCTCTGCGTGGCTCCGCATCAGCCCTCTAATCTCTTAGGCAGAGAGAAGTCTTTGCATGATTTGGCAGGGAGAGTTTCACCAAATCATTTCTATTCTAGTGTCCCTTTAATATAGAAATATAGATAATCTGCCGCACCATGGGCCGAAGGAATGAGGTGATAATATTCACATGTCCTTTGCAGCTCTGTAACAACACAGCTATGTTTGGAGGTTAGAGATGGGCTCAATGAGAACAATAGCCGGGGGGCGAGATGTGAGGCACGAGTGAGGAGATGTAACATGCACTCTGCAGCAGGGAGGCTGCCTCTCCGCACTCCGCCTGGCCATGGAATCCGTATTGTCATTGGCACCTCATTAGCTCGTCCAAGCACAAGGCACCCAGCTGCGTGCAACCTCTAGACCTTCGTAAATCTGCTGTGGATGAAAGGAGCATTACTAATCTTCTGTGAGGAGTGAGAGCTGTTTTGGAGGTCTACTGGACAAGCATGACATTTATGCCCAAAATAAATGCGTTCCCATGGCGATGGTTTCCAAAGTGCGCTGCGCAGACTGGCGTTTAGATGACTTATTTCACATGCACTTGTGCGTCTCTTGATATCGTGTTTTGTCGCTTAAAAAAAGCCTTACTTTGTGTATGACCGTGAATCACAAAAAACTATCTATATTGAAGAAAAAAAATAGTACTTTGCTTTTCATTTTTGGGTTGTATCAAATCCCTGCACTCACTGTCCTGACCGTCAAAATGCCGACCATTCATCCCAATGGTTCAAAACCTGAAGGATCACGGTAAGTATTTTTAACCCTACCCTTAACCCACCCCTCCCGCAGCCGAATCCTCACCTAATGGTGGGTACACAGCGGGTGATTCAGACCTGATAGCTGGGCTGCCCTGCGATCAGATAGTCGCTGCCTCCAGGGGGAGTGTAAGTTCGCCGTGCAAGTGTGCGATTCTATGTGTACGCCGAGCTGCAAAAATCCAGTGTGCGCGCAGCCCAGGACTTACTCCTACATTGCGTATGAGAACGGGCTGATCGGGGCCGGAGCTGACGTCACACACCCTCCCTGAAACCGCGTGGGAACGCCTGCATTTTTCCAGACACTCCCAATAAACGGTCAGTTGCCACCCACAAACGGCCTCTTTCTGTCAATCCCCTTGCAAACGGCCGTGCGATCGGATAAACTATTAGAATCCTAGTGAAGTAGCTGTATTTTCTAGGGATGTGCACTTGAAATTTTTGGGGTTTTGGGTTCGGTTCCGCGGCCGTGTTTTGGGTTCGACCGCGTTTTGGCAAAACCTCACCGAATTTTTTTTGTCGGATTCGGGTGTGTTTTGGATTCGGGTGTTTTTTTAAAAAAACCCTAAAAAACAGCTTAAATCATAGAATTTGGGGGTCATTTTGATCCCAAAGTATTATTAACCTCAAAAACCATAATTTCCACTCATTTTCAGTCTATTCTGAATACCTCACACCTCACAATATTATTTTTAGTCCTAAAATTTGCACCGAGGTCGCTGGATGACTAAGCTAAGCGACCCTAGTGGCCGACACAAACACCTGGCCCATCTAGGAGTGGCACTGCAGTGTCACGCAGGATGCCCCTTCCAAAAAACACTCCCCAAACAGCACATGACGCAAAGAAGAAAAAAAGAGGCGCAATGAGGTAGCTGTGTGAGTAAGCTAAGCGACCCTAGTGGCCGACACAAACACCTGGCCCATCTAGGAGTGGCACTGCAGTGTCACGCAGGATGGCCCTTCCAAAAAACACTCCCCAAACAGCACATGACGCAAAGAAGAAAAAAAGAGGCGCAATGAGGTAGCTGTGTGAGTAAGATAAGCGACCCTAGTGGCCGACACAAACACCTGGCCCATCTAGGAGTGGCACTGCAGTGTCACGCAGGATGGCCCTTCCAAAAAACACTCCCCAAACAGCACATGACGCAAAGAAGAAAAAAAGAGGCGCAATGAGGTAGCTGTGTGAGTAAGCTAAGCGACCCTAGTGGCCGACACAAACACCTGGCCCATCTAGGAGTGGCACTGCAGTGTCACGCAGGATGGCCCTTCCAAAAAACACTCCCCAAACAGCACATGACGCAAAGAAAAATGAAAGAAAAAAGAGGTGCAAGATGGAATTGTCCTTAGGCCCTCCCACCCACCCTTATGTTGTATAAACAGGACATGCACACTTTAACCAACCCATCATTTCAGTGACAGGGTCTGCCACACGACTGTGACTGAAATGACGGGTTGGTTTGGACCCCCACCGAAAAAGAAGCAATTAATCTCTCCTTGCACAAACTGGCTCTACAGAGGCAAGATGTCCACCTCATCATCATCCTCCGATATATCACCGTGTACATCCCGCTCCTCACAGATTATCAATTCGTCCCCACTGGAATCCACCATCTCAGCTCCCTGTGTACTTTGTGGAGGCAATTGCTGCTGGTCAATGTCTCCACGGAGGAATTGATTATAATTCATTTTAATGAACATCATCTTCTCCACATTTTCTGGAAGTAACCTCGTACGCAGATTGCTGACAAGGTGAACGGCGGCACTAAACACTCTTTCGGAGTACACACTTGTGGGAGGGCAACTTAGGTAGAATAAAGCCAGTTTGTGCAAGGGCCTCCAAATTGCCTCTTTTTCCTGCCAGTATAAGTACGGACTGTCTGATGTGCCTACTTGGATGCGGTCACTCATATAATCCTCCACCATTCTTTCAATGGTGAGAGAATCATATGCAGTGACAGTAGACGACATGTCCGTAATCGTTGTCAGGTCCTTCAGTCCGGACCAGATGTCAGCATCAGCAGTCGCTCCAGACTGCCCTGCATCACCGCCAGCGGGTGGGCTCGGAATTCTGAGCCTTTTCCTCGCACCCCCAGTTGCGGGAGAATGTGAAGGAGGAGATGTTGACAGGTCGCGTTCCGCTTGACTTGACAATTTTGTCACCAGCAGGTCTTTGAACCCCAGCAGACTTGTGTCTGCCGGAAAGAGAGATCCAAGGTAGGTTTTAAATCTAGGATCGAGCACGGTGGCCAAAATGTAGTGCTCTGATTTCAACAGATTGACCACCCGTGAATCCTTGTTAAGCGAATTAAGGGCTCCATCCACAAGTCCCACATGCCTAGCGGAATCGCTCCCTTTTAGCTCCTCCTTCAATGCCTCCAGCTTCTTCTGCAAAAGCCTGATGAGGGGAATGACCTGACTCAGGCTGGCAGTGTCTGAACTGACTTCACGTGTGGCAAGTTCAAAAGGTTGCAGAACCTTGCACAATGTTGAAATCATTCTCCACTGCGCTTGAGACAGGTACATTCCACCTCCTATATCGTGCTCAATTGTATAGGCTTGAATGGCCTTTTGCTGCTCCTCCAACCTCTGAAGCATATAGAGGGTTGAATTCCACCTCGTTACCACTTCTTGCTTCAGATGATGGCAGGGCAGGTTCAGGCATTTTTGGTGGTGCTCCAGTCTTCTGTACGTGGTGCCTGTACGCCGAAAGTGTCCCGCAATTCTTCTGGCCATCGACAGCATCTCTTGCACGCCCCTGTCGTTTTTTAAAAAATTCTGCACCACCAAATTCAAGGTATGTGCAAAACATGGGACGTGCTGGAATTTGCCCATATTTAATGCACACACAATATTGCTGGCGTTGTCCGATGCCACAAATCCACAGGAGAGTCCAATTGGGGTAAGCCATTCCGCGATGATCTTCCTCAGTTGCCGTAAGAGGTTGTCAGCTGTGTGCGTATTCTGGAAACCGGTGATACAAAGCGTAGCCTGCCTAGGAAAGAGTTGGCGTTTGCGAGATGCTGCTACTGGTGCCGCCGCTGCTGTTCTTGCGGCGGGAGTCCATACATCTACCCAGTGGGCTGTCACAGTCATATAGTCCTGACCCTGCCCTGCTCCACTTGTCCACAGTTAAGTGGACATTGGGTACAACTGCATTTTTTAGGACACTGGTGAGTCTTTTTCTGACGTCCGTGTACATTCTCGGTATCGCCTGCCTAGAGAAGTGGAACCTAGATGGTATTTGGTAACGGGGGCACACTACCTCAAGAAATTGTCTAGTTCCCTGTGAACTAACGGCGGATACCGGACGCACGTCTAACACCAACATAGTTGTCAAGGCCTCAGTTATCCGCTTTGCAACAGAATGACTGCTGTGATATTTCATCTTCCTCGCAAAGGACTGTTGGACAGTCAATTGCTTGGTGGAAGTAGTACAAGTGGGCTTATGACTTCCCCTCTGGGATGACCATCGACTCCCAGCAGCAACAACAGCAGCGCCAGCAGCAGTAGGCGTTACACGCAAGGATGCATCGGAGGAATCCCAGGCAGGAGAGGACTCGTCAGAATTGCCAGTGACATGGCCTGCAGGACTATTGGCATTCCTGGGGAAGGAGGAAATTGACACTGAGGGAGTTGGTGGGGTGGTTTGCGTGAGCTTGGTTACAAGAGGAAGGGATTTACTGGTCAGTGGACTGCTTCCGCTGTCGCCCAAAGTTTTTGAACTTGTCACTGACTTATTATGAATGCGCTGCAGGTGACGTATAAGGGAGGATGTTCCGAGGTGGTTAACGTCCTTACCCCTACTTATTACAGCTTGACAAAGGCAACACACGGCTTGACAAATGTTGTCCGCATTTCTGGTGAAATACTTCCACACCGAAGAGCTGATTTTTTTGGTATTTTCACCAGGCATGTCAACGGCCTGATTCCTCCCACGGACAACAGGTGTCTCCCCGGGTGCCTGACTTAAACAAACCACCTCACCATCAGAATCCTCCTTGTCAATTTCCTCCCCAGCGCCAGCAACACCCATATCCTCCTCATCCTGGTGTACTTCAACACTGACATCTTCAATCTGACTATCAGGAACTGGACTGCGGGTGCTCCTTCCAGCACTTGCAGGGGGCGTACAAATGGTGGAAGGCGCATGCTCTTCACGTCCAGTGTTGGGAAGGTCAGGCATCGCAACCGACACAATTGGACTCTCCTTGTGGATTTGGGATTTCGAAGAACGCACAGTTCTTTGCGGTGCTTTTGCCAGCTTGAGTCTTTTCAGCTTTCTAGCGAGAGGCTGAGTGCTTCCATCCTCATGTGAAGCTGAACCACTAGCCATGAACATAGGCCAGGGCCTCAGCCGTTCCTTGCCACTCCGTGTGGTAAATGGCATATTGGCAAGTTTACGCTTCTCCTCCGACAATTTTATTTTAGATTTTGGAGTCCTTTTTTTACTGATATTTGGTGTTTTGGATTTTACATGCTCTGTACTATGACATTGGGCATCGGCCTTGGCAGACGACGTTGCTGGCATTTCATCGTCTCGGCCATGACTAGTGGCAGCAGCTTCAGCACGAGGTGGAAGTGGATCTTGATCTTTCCCTAATTTTGGAACCTCAACATTTTTGTTCTCCATATTTTAATAGGCACAACTAAAAGACACAGAGGTAGCTACAGCCGTGGACTACCGTACTGTGTCTGCTGCTAATATAGACTGGATGATAATGAGATGAAATCAAAATATATATATATATATATATATATATAATAACACTAGTACTGCAGCCGGACAGGTAGATATATTTATTATGTAATGACTGATGACGGACCTGCTGGACACTGTCAGCTCAGCAGCACCGCAGACTGCTACAGTAAGCTACTATAGTAGTATGTATAAAGAAAAAAAAAAAAACCACGGGTAGGTGGTATACAATTACGGATGGACGAGCGGCTGCCGACACAGAGGTAGCTACAGCCGTGGACTACCGTACTGTGTCTGCTGCTAATATAGACTGGATGATAATGAGATGAAATCAATATATATATATATATATATATATATATAATATCACTAGTACTGCAGCCGGACAGGTATATATATTTATTATGTAATGACTGATGACGGACCTGCTGGACACTGTCAGCTCAGCAGCACCGCAGACTGCTACAGTAAGCTACTATAGTAGTATGTATAAAGAAGAAAGAAAAAAAAAAAACACGGGTAGGTGGTATACAATTATGGATGGACCAGCGACTGCCGACACAGAGGTAGCTACAGCCGTGGACTACCGTACTGTGTCTGCTGCTAATATAGACTGGATGATAATGAGATGAAATCAATATATATATATATATATATATCACTAGTACTGCAGCCGGACAGGTATATATATTTATTATGTAATGACTGATGACGGACCTGCTGGACACTGTCAGCTCAGCAGCACCGCAGACTGCTACAGTAAGCTACTATAGTAGTATGTATAAAGAAAGAAAAAAAAAAAACACGGGTAGGTGGTATACAATATTATATATATATATATATATATTATATACAATTTTATATATATATATATATATATATATATATATATATTAAACTCACTGGTGGTGATTATTAAACTGGTGGTCAGGTCACTGGTCACACTATCAGCAACTTGCAAGTAGTACTCCTAAGCAGACAATCACAATATATATTATACTGGTGGTCAGTGTGGTCACAATGGCAGTGTGGCACTCTGGCAGCAAAAGTGTGCACTGTACGTTATATGTACTCCTGAGTCCTGCTCTCAGACTCTAACTGCTCCCCACTGTCAGTGTCTCCCCCACAAGTCAGATAATACAGTCAGACTATCTATCACTTCAGCAAGTAACTACTAGTACTCCTCCTAATGCTCCCCAAAATTACTACTGTGTCTCTCTCTACTGTCTCACTCTCTTCTCTATAAACGGAGAGGACGCCAGCCACGTCCTCTCCCTATGAATCTCAATGCACGTGTGAAAATGGCGGCGACGCGCGGCTCCTTATATAGAATCCGAGTCTCGCGATAGAATCCGAGCCTCGCGAGAATCCGACAGCGGGATGATGACGTTCGGGCGCGCTCGGGTTAACCGAGCAAGGCGGGAAGATCCGAGTCGCTCGGCCCCGTGTAAAAAAAACTGAAGTTCGGGCGGGTTCGGATTCCGAGGAACCGAACCCGCTCATCCCTAGTATTTTCCTGAAGCTTCCCCGTTGCAGGTGGTTTCATAGGTGCTTCATATCTGTGCAGCCTCCACGCTGACCCATAAAACGCTTTCAAGTTCAAAGGCTTAGGCTGAAGATCCCTAATCAGCCTATTTCAAGGTCAGAAATATTTGCCTCATTCCACACTCAGCCTTAGAGGTGCTGCGTGGACTTCCTCTCTATCATTCTTGCCTCTCTATCATTCTTGCCTCTCTATCATTCTTGCCATGGAGAGAATTCTTTTATACTTAATTCCGCTATGGATGTCTAATTTTTTATGACCCAACCCCACCACCAGGGCTGCCATCAAAGGGGGACTGCGGGGACTTGTGTCCCGGTCCGGATAGAGATGGGTCCCCGCAGCAGATCGTGGACCATCAGTCAGGTGCATCATTTTAAATTTGGAGCCGTAAGGCAATCGCATCTCAAGGACCCACAGCCAATCCAAGTGGCCGCCTTGATTAGTTGCCGGTCCGTGAGCTGCAATTGGCTCACGGTCGGTGCTGGGACGGGGGATCTGTTTTCTACCTGCAGTGTTGCGGTTGTGCTAGTCATTTTCAAGGCAGCCTACGCCTTTTCCTGTTTGCAGCTCCAGCTGCCCGCTTCGATCAGTAGTAGCAGAGACCACGGCTTTAGTGCTGCTCAGTCTCCCAAGTGAGAACCTCATGTCTGACCTCTGTCAGGCACTGACTCGGCACTCTGGGAGGAGCAGAGTAAAGGGAGGGAGAGGAGCCCCACACCTCGGCATCTAGCGTGTTTCCATCAACCACCGCCGCATTCTGACTTCAGTGTAAGAGCCAGACATGCGGGGCGGACAGAGCCAGACATGCGGGGCGGACTAGACCTGTGCTGGGCGTCCCCCCGCATGTCTGTGAAACTGATCGTATAAATTTAGCACAGCTACGATCAGGTCTGAATTAGGCCCATTGTGTGATGTACTGTTCCTATGTAAGCATTGCGATAGTAACATAGTGGCACCACACAAGTCCAGGAATGCTGGAGCTTGTTGTGCCTCTGCTTTACAGCCACAAATTCCACCATGTCTGAATGTTTTCGTGAGGTCTGGGATATAATTGGGGGTGGGTGTTGGTGGGGTTACATGATGGATGCAGTGATCCCCTGCAGAGGTGGTACTTTACTATAATACCTGCTTTGGAGCACACTATCGCTATAATTTATCAATGTTTTTGATGGACAGTACTAGTGGCAGCTGTAGTGTAGGATATAGAGGGATCAGTAGCGTAGGATATAGAGGGGTCAGTAATGTACAGTATAGAGGGGTCAGTAGTGTAGTAGGGTGTAGAGCAGTCAGTAACTTAGTGTAGGGTGTAGAGGTGTCAGTGATGTAGTGTAGAGCAGTCAGTAATGTAGTGTAGCGTGTAGAGGGGTTAGTGATGTAGTGTAGAGCAGTCAGTAATGTAGTGTAGCGTGTAGAGGTGTCAGTGATGTAGTGTAGAGCAGTCAGTAATGTAGCGTGTAGAGGGGTTAGTGATGTAGTGTAGAGCAGTCAGTAATGTAGTGTAGCGTGTAGAGGTGTCAGTGATGTAGTGTAGAGCAGTCAGTAATGTAGTGTAGCGTGTAGAGGGGTTAGTGATGTAGTGTAGAGTAGAGATGAGTGCCTGAAATTTTTCGGGTTTTGGTTTTGGGTTCGGTTCCGCGGCCGTGTTTTGGGTTCGAACGCGTTTTGGCAAAACCTCACCGAATTTTTTTTGTCGGATTCGGGTGTGTTTTGGATTCGGGTGTTTTTTTCCAAAAACACTAAAAAACAGCTTAAATCATAGAATTTGGGGGTCATTTTGATCCCAAAGTATTATTAACCTCAAAAACCATAATTTACACTCATTTTCAGTCTATTCTGAATACCTCACACCTCACAATATTATTTTTAGTCCTAAAATTTGCACCGAGGTCGCTGTGTGAGTAAGATAAGCGACCCTAGTGGCCGACACAAACACCGGGCCCATCTAGGAGTGGCACTGCAGTGTCACGCAGGATGTCCCTTCCAAAAAACCCTCCCCAAACAGCACATGACGCAAAGAAAAAAAGAGGCGCAATGAGGTAGCTGTGTGAGTAAGATTAGCGACCCTAGTGGCCGACACAAACACCGGGCCCATCTAGGAGTGGCACTGCAGTGTCACGCAGGATGGCCCTTCCAAAAAACCCTCCCCAAACAGCACATGACGCAAAGAAAAAAAGAGGCGCAATGAGGTAGCTGTGTGAGTAAGATTAGCGACCCTAGTGGCCGACACAAACACCGGGCACATCTAGGAGTGGCACTGCAGTGTCACGCAGGATGTCCCTTCCAAAAAACCCTCCCCAAACAGCACATGACGCAAAGAAAAAAAGAGGCGCAATGAGGTAGCTGACTGTGTGAGTAAGATTAGCGACCCTAGTGGCCGACACAAACACCGGGCCCATCTAGGAGTGGCACTGCAGTGTCACGCAGGATGTCCCTTCCAAAAAACCCTCCCCAAACAGCACATGACGCAAAGAAAAAAAAGAGGCGCAATGAGGTAGCTGACTGTGTGAGTAAGATTAGCGACCCTAGTGGCCGACACAAACACCGGGCCCATCTAGGAGTGGCACTGCAGTGTCACGCAGGATGTCCCTTCCAAAAAACCCTCCCCAATCAGCACATGATGCAAAGAAAAAGAAAAGAAAAAAGAGGTGCAAGATGGAATTGTCCTTGGGCCCTCCCACCCACCCTTATGTTGTATAAACAAAACAGGACATGCACACTTTAACCAACCCATCATTTCAGTGACAGGGTCTGCCACACGACTGTGACTGATATGACGGGTTGGTTTGGACCCCCCCCAAAAAAGAAGCAATTAATCTCTCCTTGCACAAACTGGCTCTACAGAGGCAAGATGTCCACCTCATCTTCACCCTCCGATATATCACCGTGTACATCCCCCTCCTCACAGATTATCAATTCGTCCCCACTGGAATCCACCATCTCAGCTCCCTGTGTACTTTGTGGAGGCAATTGCTGCTGGTCAATGTCTCCGCGGAGGAATTTATTATAATTCATTTTAATGAACATCATCTTCTCCACATTTTCTGGATGTAACCTCGTACGCCGATTGCTGACAAGGTGAGCGGCGGCACTAAACACTCTTTCGGAGTACACACTTGTGGGAGGGCAACTTAGGTAGAATAAAGCCAGTTTGTGCAAGGGCCTCCAAATTGCCTCTTTTTCCTGCCAGTATAAGTACGGACTGTGTGACGTGCCTACTTGGATGCGGTCACTCATATAATCCTCCACCATTCTATCAATGTTGAGAGAATCATATGCAGTGACAGTAGACGACATGTCCGTAATCGTTGTCAGGTCCTTCAGTCCGGACCAGATGTCAGCATCAGCAGTCGCTCCAGACTGCCCTGCATCACCGCCAGCGGGTGGGCTCGGAATTCTGAGCCTTTTCCTCGCACCCCCAGTTGCGGGAGAATGTGAAGGAGGAGATGTTGACAGGTCGCGTTCCGCTTGACTTGACAATTTTGTCACCAGCAGGTCTTTCAACCCCAGCAGACCTGTGTCTGCCGGAAAGAGAGATCCAAGGTAGGCTTTAAATCTAGGATCGAGCACGGTGGCCAAAATGTAGTGCTCTGATTTCAACAGATTGACCACCCGTGAATCCTTGTTAAGCGAATTAAGGGCTGCATCCACAAGTCCCACATGCCTAGCGGAATCGCTCCCTTTTAGCTCCTTCTTCAATGCCTCCAGCTTCTTCTGCAAAAGCCTGATGAGGGGAATGACCTGACTCAGGCTGGCAGTGTCTGAACTGACTTCACGTGTGGCAAGTTCAAAGGGCATCAGAACCTTGCACAACGTTGAAATCATTCTCCACTGCACTTGAGACAGGTGCATTCCACCTACTATATCGTGCTCAATTGTATAGGCTTGAATGGCCTTTTGCTGCTCCTCCAACCTCTGAAGCATATAGAGGGTTGAATTCCACCTCGTTACCACTTCTTGCTTCAGATGATGGCAGGGCAGGTTCAGTAGTTTTTGGTGGTGCTCCAGTCTTCTGTACGTGGTGCCTGTACGCCGAAAGTGTCCCGCAATTTTTCTGGCCACCGACAGCATCTCTTGCACGCCCCTGTCGTTTTTTAAAAAATTCTGCACCACCAAATTCAAGGTATGTGCAAAACATGGGACGTGCTGGAATTTGCCCATATTTAATGCACACACAATATTGCTGGCGTTGTCCGATGCCACAAATCCACAGGAGAGTCCAATTGGGGTAAGCCATTCCGCGATGATCTTCCTCAGTTGCCGTAAGAGGTTTTCAGCTGTGTGCGTATTCTGGAAAGCGGTGATACAAAGCGTAGCCTGCCTAGGAAAGAGTTGGCGTTTGCGAGATGCTGCTACTGGTGCCGCCGCTGCTGTTCTTGCGGCGGGAGTCCATACATCTACCCAGTGGGCTGTCACAGTCATATAGTCCTGACCCTGCCCTGCTCCACTTGTCCACATGTCCGTGGTTAAGTGGACATTGGGTACAACTGCATTTTTTAGGACACTGGTGAGTCTTTTTCTGACGTCCGTGTACATTCTCGGTATCGCCTGCCTAGAGAAGTGGAACCTAGATGGTATTTGGTAACGGGGGCACACTGCCTCAATAAATTGTCTAGTTCCCTGTGAACTAACGGCGGATACCGGACGCACGTCTAACACCAACATAGTTGTCAAGGACTCAGTTATCCGCTTTGCAGTAGGATGACTGCTGTGATATTTCATCTTCCTCGCAAAGGACTGTTGAACAGTCAATTGCTTACTGGAAGTAGTACAAGTGGGCTTACGACTTCCCCTCTGGGATGACCATCGACTCCCAGCGGCAACAACAGCAGCGCCAGCAGCAGTAGGCGTTACACGCAAGGATGCATCGGAGGAATCCCAGGCAGGAGAGGACTCGTCAGAATTGCCAGTGACATGGCCTGCAGGACTATTGGCATTCCTGGGGAAGGAGGAAATTGACACTGAGGGAGTTGGTGGGGTGGTTTGCGTGAGCTTGGTTACAAGAGGAAGGGATTTACTGGTCAGTGGACTGCTTCCGCTGTCACCCAAAGTTTTTGAACTTGTCACTGACTTATTATGAATGCGCTGCAGGTGACGTATAAGGGAGGATGTTCCGAGGTGGTTAACGTCCTTACCCCTACTTATTACAGCTTGACAAAGGGAACACACGGCTTGACACCTGTTGTCCGCATTTCTGGTGAAATACCTCCACACCGAAGAGCTGATTTTTTTGGTATTTTCACCTGGCATGTCAACGGCCATATTCCTCCCACGGACAACAGGTGTCTCCCCGGGTGCCTGACTTAAACAAACCACCTCACCATCAGAATCCTCCTGGTCAATTTCCTCCCCAGCGCCAGCAACACCCATATCCTCCTCATCCTGGTGTACTTCAACACTGACATCTTCAATCTGACTATCAGGAACTGGACTGCGGGTGCTCCTTCCAGCACTTGCAGGGGGCGTGCAAATGGTGGAAGGCGCATGCTCTTCACGTCCAGTGTTGGGAAGGTCAGGCATCGCAACCGACACAATTGGACTCTCCTTGTGGATTTGGGATTTCAAAGAACGCACAGTTCTTTGCGGTGCTTTTGCCAGCTTGAGTCTTTTCAGTTTTCTAGCGAGAGGCTGAGTGCTTCCATCCTCATGTGAAGCTGAACCACTAGCCATGAACATAGGCCAGGGCCTCAGCCGTTCCTTGCCACTCCGTGTGGTAAATGGCATATTGGCAAGTTTACGCTTCTCCTCCGACAATTTTATTTTAGGTTTTGGAGTCCTTTTTTTACTGATATTTGGTGTTTTGGTTTTGACATGCTCTGTACTATGCCATTGGGCATCGGCCTTGGCAGACGACGTTGCTGGCATTTCATCGTCTCGGCCATGACTAGTGGCAGCAGCTTCAGCACGAGGTGGAAGTGGATCTTGATCTTTCCCTAATTTTGGAACCTCAACATTTTTGTTCTCCATATTTTAATAGGCACAACTAAAAGGCACCTCAGGTAAACAATGGAGATGGATGGATTGGATACTAGTATACAATTATGGACGGGCTGCCGAGTGCCGACACAGAGGTAGCCACAGCCGTGAACTACCGCACTGTACTGTGTCTGCTGCTAATATATAGACTGGTTGATAAAGAGATAGTATACTCGTAACTAGTATGTATGTATAAAGAAAGAAAAAAAAACCACGGTTAGGTGGTATATACAATTATGGACGGGCTGCCGAGTGCCGACACAGAGGTAGCCACAGCCGTGAACTACCGCACTGTACTGTGTCTGCTGCTAATATATAGACTGGTTGATAAAGAGATAGTATACTCGTAACTAGTATGTATGTATAAAGAAAGAAAAAAAAACCACGGTTAGGTGGTATATACAATTATGGACGGGCTGCCGAGTGCCGACACAGAGGTAGCCACAGCCGTGAACTACCGCACTGTACTGTGTCTGCTGCTAATATATAGACTGGTTGATAAAGAGATAGTATACTCGTAACTAGTATGTATGTATAAAGAAAGAAAAAAAAACCACGGTTAGGTGGTATATACAATTATGGACGGGCTGCCGAGTGCCGACACAGAGGTAGCCACAGCCGTGAACTACCGCACTGTACTGTGTCTGCTGCTAATATATAGACTGGTTGATAAAGAGATAGTATACTCGTAACTAGTATGTATGTATAAAGAAAGAAAAAAAAACCACGGTTAGGTGGTATATACAATTATGGACGGGCTGCCGAGTGCCGACACAGAGGTAGCCACAGCCGTGAACTACTGTACTGTGTCTGCTGCTAATATATAGACTGGTTGATAAAGAGATAGTATACTCGTAACTAGTATGTATGTATAAAGAAAGAAAAAAAAAACCACGGTTAGGTGGTATATACAATTATGGACGGGCTGCCGAGTGCCGACACAGAGGTAGCCACAGCCGTGAACTACCGCACTGTACTGTGTCTGCTGCTAATATATAGACTGGTTGATAAAGAGATAGTATACTCGTAACTAGTATGTATGTATAAAGAAAGAAAAAAAAACCACGGTTAGGTGGTATATACAATTATGGACGGGCTGCCGAGTGCCGACACAGAGGTAGCCACAGCCGTGAACTACCGCACTGTACTGTGTCTGCTGCTAATATATAGACTGGTTGATAAAGAGATAGTATACTCGTAACTAGTATGTATGTATAAAGAAAGAAAAAAAAACCACGGTTAGGTGGTATATACAATTATGGACGGGCTGCCGAGTGCCGACACAGAGGTAGCCACAGCCGTGAACTACCGCACTGTACTGTGTCTGCTGCTAATATATAGACTGGTTGATAAAGAGATAGTATACTCGTAACTAGTATGTATGTATGTATAAAGAAAGAAAAAAAAACCACGGTTAGGTGGTATATACAATTATGGACGGGCTGCCGAGTGCCGACACAGAGGTAGCCACAGCCGTGAACTACCGCACTGTACTGTGTCTGCTGCTAATATATAGACTGGTTGATAAAGAGATAGTATACTCGTAACTAGTATGTATGTATAAAGAAAGAAAAAAAAACCACGGTTAGGTGGTATATACAATTATGGACGGGCTGCCGAGTGCCGACACAGAGGTAGCCACAGCCGTGAACTACCGCACTGTACTGTGTCTGCTGCTAATATATAGACTGGTTGATAAAGAGATAGTATACTCGTAACTAGTATGTATGTATAAAGAAAGAAAAAAAAACCACGGTTAGGTGGTATATACAATTATGGACGGGCTGCCGAGTGCCGACACAGAGGTAGCCACAGCCGTGAACTACCGCACTGTACTGTGTCTGCTGCTAATATAGACTGGTTGATAAAGAGATAGTATACTACTAATATTATATACTGGTGGTCAGGTCACTGGTCACTAGTCACACTGGCAGTGGCACTCCTGCAGCAAAAGTGTGCACTGTTTAATTTTAATATAATATTATGTACTCCTGGCTCCTGCTATAACCTATAACTGGCACTGCAGTAGTGCTCCCCAGTCTCCCCCACAATTATAAGCTGTGTGAGCTGAGCAGTCAGACAGATATATAATATATATAGATGATGCAGCACACTGGCCTGAGCCTGAGCAGTGCACACAGATATGGTATGTGACTGACTGAGTCACTGTGTGTATCGCTTTTTTCAGGCAGAGAACGGATATATTAAATAAACTGCACTGTGTGTCTGGTGGTCACTCACTATATAATATATTATGTACTCCTGGCTCCTGCTATAACCTATAACTGGCACTGCAGTAGTGCTCCCCAGTCTCCCCCACAATTATAAGCTGTGTGAGCTGAGCAGTCAGATAGATATATATAATATTATATATAGATAATAGATGATGCAGCACACTGGCCTGAGCCTGAGCAGTGCACACAGATATGGTATGTGACTGAGTCACTGTGTGCTGTGTATCGCTTTTTTCAGGCAGAGAATGGATTATATTATGTACTCCTGGCTCCTGCTATAACCTATAACTGGCACTGCAGTAGTGCTCCCCAGTCTCCCCCACAATTATAAGCTGTGTGAGCTGAGCAGTCAGACAGATATATATAATATTATATATAGATAATAGATGATGCAGCACACTGGCCTGAGCCTGAGCAGTGCACACAGATATGGTATGTGACTGAGTCACTGTGTGCTGTGTATCGCTTTTTTCAGGCAGAGAACGGATTATAAATAAAAGTGGTGGTCACTGGTCACTATCGGCAAAACTCTGCACTGTACACTACTGAGTACTCCTAATGCTCCCCAAAATTAGTAAATCAAGTGTCTCTCTAATCTATTCTAATTCTAAACAGAGAGGACGCCAGCCACGTCCTCTCCCTATCAATCTCAATGCACGTGTGAAAATGGCGGCGACGCGCGGCTCCTTATATAGAATCCGAGTCTCGCGAGAATCCGACAGCGTCATGATGACGTTCGGGCGCGCTCGGGTTAACCGAGCAAGGCGGGAAGATCCGAGTCGCTCGGACCCGTGAAAAAAAACATGAAGTTCTGGCGGGTTCGGATTCAGAGAAACCGAACCCGCTCATCTCTAGTGTAGAGCAGTCAGTAATATAGTGTAGCGTGTAGAGGTGTCAGTGATGTAGTGTAGAGCAGTCAGTAATGTAGCGTGTAGAGGTGTCAGTGATGTAGTGTAGAGCAGTCAGTAATGTAGCGTGTAGAGGTGTCAGTGATGTAGTGTAGAGCAGTCAGTAATGTAGTGTGTAGCGTGTAGAGGGGTTAGTGATGTAGTGTAGAGCAGTCAGTAATGTAGTGTAGGGTATAGAGGGGTCAGTAGTGTAGTAGGGTGTAGAGCAGTCAGTAATGTAGTGTAGCGTGTAGAGGTGTCAGTGATGTAGTGTAGAGCAGTCAGTAATGTAGCGTGTAGAGGGGTTAGTGATGTAGTGTAGAGCAGTCAGTAATGTAGTGTAGCGTGTAGAGGTGTCAGTGATGTAGTGTAGAGCAGTCAGTAATGTAGCGTGTAGAGGGGTTAGTGATGTAGTGTAGAGCAGTCAGTAATGTAGTGTAGCGTGTAGAGGGGTTAGTGATGTAGTGTAGAGCAGTCAGTAATGTAGTGTAGCGTGTAGAGGTGTCAGTGATGTAGTGTAGAGCAGTCAGTAATGTAGTGTAGCGTGTAGAGGGGTCAGTGATGTAGTGTAGAGCAGTCAGTAATGTAGTGTAGCGTGTAGAGCAGTCAGTAATGTAGTGTAGCGTGTAGAGGTGTCAGTGACGCCCACTTCATGTCAATAACTCTGCGGCCAGCAGTGCGACTGACCAGCTTCGCTAGACCTTGTGTGAAACTACATCGTTCGTTGTATTAGTACTTCGCGCGTGCGCATTATACCGCATACGCAGAAGTACCTTTTTTTTCCCCTCATCGCTGCACAGCGACCGAATGCAGCTAGCGATCAACTCGATAGTCACAATACGGGGTCTCTGTTGTAATGGACCTCCAACAATGCTAACATGACGTTTCTCAAACCTAGAATGCTGTTCTAGTAATACAGCCTCGCTCTCCGTCTCTGGTCTCTTGTAGTTATATAAAGCATCGGCTTGTTTGCACATTGAAAAAAATGTTCCCCAGATCCTGCTTATCAGAAAAATGTGCTTTATAAGGTTAAAATGTAAAAAAATCAAATAAAAAAATGTAAAAGTTTGAGTCCCACAGGCAACAAGATGTCTACAATTAATTTAATGGGGTCTGCTAACTTTGTGTAACTGAAAACCACTTCTGCTTGTATTGTACCTTCATTAGGCAGCGCAGAAGGAATGCAGTTACAATGAGAACCAACTGGAGGCAGAGAGACAGGGAGGCAGCTCTGGGGAGCAGTAGACAGGATCTGACATCCACGGAGGGAGGAAATGAACAGAGATAAATAAAAGGTGAAAGACATGAATCATACTGCCAGTCTAGTAAGAAGTGAGCAAGCCTCAGCTTAAAGCTGCACAACCACCTCGTCACATCGTGTACTTAGGGGGTCTTCCCCCTTCCCATAGCGCCATAACCCCGATCTGTACATGTGCAGAAGCCTCACTGCTCGTGTCTCACTGCTCCTGCAACGTGGGTCGCAGTGCCTCTTAAGCCGCAGCACTGCTGGTGTTTGGGGATGGCGCCGTGGAAGGTTACAGAAAATGGTGGCGTCGTGCATTTTTTCCCGATGCTGTATCCTTTGAACGCAGCAGTGGGCGTCCACCTCTGATCGGCCCTCATCCTTACCCATTGTTCCTTTTAGAAATAATACCAATGCACTTTCTCCGTAATAGACGTTCTATACAAATTTGGGGCAACAGAAATGACCAGCATCAGTGCACCACATAATTTATTAGTCATTGTTCCATTCTCTGCAACCAGAATGTTCCTGGTGACCCACAGCAAAAAGAGTCACGTAGGGCATAGAGGGACTGGGATCAGTCGGCACAATAACGTGTTTTTTTCTTTCCCTACCTGCACTGCACGTGTGACGTCATGTGGTGTGTGTGAGGAGCCTGCCGCTGCAGGCGAAAGGGGCAAATTACTGCCTTGACAGGGGTGACAAAAATCCTAGTTTCGGCCCTGCCTAGGGGGATCCATATTGTCAGGAAAGACATTCAGAGCAAGTTGAATGTGGACAGGGGAGGATCCAGAAGAAAATGAAGGGAGGGCACCATGATAGGGGAACGGTAATAGTTATATTTACATGCACCTAAGGCACGCGTGCTCCCAGATAAGGGGTGCGGTATCACAGGGGGTGTGGCCTCACAGAATACGCCATCAGGTAATGATTGACTGTAGGAGCGCATCCTGGTTTATTGCCAATGTTTCACCCTGATGAAAAGGATGATTGGGCCTTGAAATGCTGGTCACCTGTTCCATTAGTTATGGGAGCCTGGAAGGCACCTCCCCAGCACAATATAATTATTATAGTGTTTAGCTGGTGGTGGCAGGGGCAGCATACCTTGTTTTGGGCACTGCACTGAGACTCAGACTGCAGGACAGGAACTGCCCATCTTTGATTAGAAGCAGCCAGCTGGATCTCCAACAAGCAGCATAAGACATCTGCAGGGCAGCCCTGTCACAATCACACGGGCCGCCTTCTCAAAGCTGAGGCTGAGTGTGACTGCACCTAGCATGGTGGTAAAGGAAGTGGAGGAGGAAGCGCTGGGATTATTGTGCGGTGCAGTGAGGGCTAATGAAGCCTTCTGCGCCGTCATAAGTAACAGTCTTACTCGATGCTGGCATTTGAACCCCGCTCCTGGGCTGGACTCTGGCCGGCTGGCAGTGGGTGAGGTAGGTTGTGGTGTGAAGTCAGAAACTACGGGGGGGGGCACAGGCCGAGAAAAGAATGGTATTATTAGTGCAAGAGCAGAGGTCAAGTCAGAAGATGCAGAAGGTTCTGTGGTGTGCAGAACCTACCTGGGTGGAGAACTGTATACAAGGATGTGGGACATCACCTTTTTCGGCATTATTTCCAATAGTAGCTCGTGCCGAGATCTGGGCAGAAGTGTTTTGACAATCGGAGTGTGGTACATGCCATTACCAATGAGTATTCCATGTGTCTGCAGATGATGAAGCATCTAAAGCACTTTGTGTTGTGATATATACAAGCAGTGGGTAACTGCAGATAGACTGATATCTCATCTAGTGGTAATGTTGATACTAAGCTAGACTCTACAGTGAACAGAGACAGAGTGGGCACCTCCTGTAGCTTGAGATACCATTGTAGAGGAGCTCATCCACTGGTTGCTGGTTCCAGCGGTGTAGAGGACTTACAGAAACATAACACCGGGCAGCTGTCCTGAATCTATGGAGGTTTGCTTTGCAGTGAAGGTGTCTAGGCTAATGCTCTCCACATCACTTTATGTCAAGGTGAAGAAACGAATAGGGCCAAACTTTACATTTAGGTGGTGGAAGAAGGGTTAGGCAAGGACCTGGGGGCCCAAGTCAATAAAAAGGAACCACTATATCAGCAGAGCCTGACGATAATTGACATGGCATTAGAGCAGGATTGTAGCACCAATTACAAGCTAATATGGATCAAAATAGTGTTTTATTAGCATTTGCTGGAGACTTGTTTGAGCATACGAACACCCTTGAGCAAGCAGCCGACTTCAGCTGGAGGGTGACTTGTAAGGTTACCCTGAATAAGAGGTCTGATGAGCTATGCTTAGTTCACACGCCTGGTTCCATGGGATTAGAGACATTAGCAATGGTTCCTTATGGAGGCATTAAGAGACACAGGCTTGGAGCCAAAGCTTTTGCAATCAGTATGGACAAAGACAGGCACTGTGGCCGTAATGGGGAGAAGCACAGCTATTCAAATGAAAGCATTAGGTATAAAGGGCTCAAGCGTTTACAAAACCTTGGTAAATAGGTGGTGGAATGTAACCCAAAGTAATCTTTGTCGTTGTAAGGTTGCACGAAGATACGGAGGTTTGGTGGAACTGGAAGTCATGTAATTGGTTGGCAGAGAACTAGGACCTCTACATTGTCCCCTGTTTTGTTTGATGGATCAGGGCAGCCCTATGGTGTTGTTTCTTGAAGAATGCAACAAAGAGTCGAATTAAGGGCCTGGGGCTAAAAATATTCAAGGGCCTATACGGAGAAGGGGAGAAGCTGTGAGTGGTGCTGTGTAGGTGTGGCCAGTGACATGTGGGCATGGCCAAAACCATGTGGGTGTGTACGCCTCTACACAATCAGCCCCAATGTCTCCCTGGTTGCATAAAACTAGAAAAAAAATTATAATTTTGTGAGAAAACTAGAAAAACAATTTTAACACTTATGATTTATGGACGACCGGGTGGCCAGCTAGGCAGCTGCTCATCGTCATGCTGCCATGGTGATGGGCCTATTTCTATGTGGAGGCCTGGGGCGGTAGCTCCATCCTCCCTTTTGTTAACCTGGCCCTTGGTGCAAGTGTTGTTCGAGCATCTGAAGATGTTCAAAGTGGTCGTGTCAGATGCACGTATATTAAATAGGTAAATTGTAATAAGCACCGCGATAATAAAAAAAAGCATTTATTGCCACCATACGTGTAGAATAGGCCCCGACGCTTGCACATAATTATAGCTGCGTGCTACTATAGCAAGTCCACTTCTCCGCTTCGTTTTCTTTCATGTTTCAACACTGGAACACCTTACTTGCCAGACCACCCTCTCTCTAGCTTCCCTATTTATCTCGGCATGAAATCTTCCCTCAGAACGCTGAGGCAGCGCTGATTTATCTCCTAGTGGAAAGACTGAGGCGAGATTGAGGCGTATGGGAGAGCCAGGAATGAGAGGCGCGCTGCCTGTACATGTTTTACAGCCGCTGCGTGTAAGCCTGAGCTATAATAATCGCTTTGTGTGACCAGGCTCCAGTCTGGAGTGGGCTTTGTGTCCTCTGCCGAGTGAGGGGTGTTCAGGAGGTGTCAGGTGGGAATAATCTGTTGCTTCATGTTAATCCTTTCACAAGAGAATTCCACAGGATATGTCACATTAACAATATGGCTTTGGTGGGACTTGTGGGAGCGCGGGCTGAGGAATAATATTACATAGCCTTATCAGGCCAGGGATCGGAATGTGTTTCATATGTACAGATTGGACCCATGTGTTCCTGGAATTCTTCTTCATTGTCACAGAAATGTTTGTTTTAAACTTAGTATAAGTTCCTAAGTTCACCCCACCGGTGTGGTTAGTAAGTATTAGATCCCACCAGGGATATACGTGCTGTCTATATGATCAGAAAGGAAGTATTATACTGATATGAAATTATGACCCCATATTTCACTGAAGATCCATATGTCTCAGGTTTGTGCAAAACCGTTTGTACACTGGGCCTAACATTGCCGAGGCCAGTGACTGTCTCCTTGGAGGCAGCTTCACTGACCCTGGAGCGTGAGTCACATGACCATCCTGAGGCTTACTCAGATGATCTATGGTCTCGCAGAGGCTGCGTCGCAGCGGATTACAAAAGCCGGCAGTGGGTGACCTTCTATTACAGACGCCTCCTGCCGCCTTTACATATTTTCACACAGCGGCTGCATACAAAGACACAGCCAGGGACGGATCTAGACTTTTCTTTAGGGGGGGCGGTTTACTGTTTAATCTTGACTCCTCCCTCTACAGTCCCAACTCCTCCCATCTGCAATCCTAACTCCTCCTCTCTCAATTCTGACTGAACTTTTTGAGTGAGACTGAGATAGAGCTTTGTGATTGTTCTATGTACATGTGACTGTGCTATGGGGTAATTGTATTTATTAGCCCTAGTACCCACACACCAGCAAGTGAGGGGCAAATGCTCTGTAAACTTTGCTCTCCTGGCTCCTCTGTGCTGCTGTGGTATAAGCTGCAGCACATCGTTCTGCCGTAGGCTCTCCCCGGAGAGCTCTCTTCTGCTAAAAAAGTGGGCGTGGCTATGACTGTGTTAGGGGGGTGGTCCCCCTTCCCCCCCACCCTAGATCCGGCCCTGGACACAGCAGCGGTGCTTACTGCATCCATCTCTGGATATGTCCCGCTATCCTTGTGCAGGATTCTTGGTAAATGGGGCACCACCCTGCTTCACCTTTCCTGTCCCGCACCACGCATCTTAACAGCTGCAGCTATCATTTCATTCAGGCAACTTTAACTTCATTCCCTCTCTTCCACAGGGCCATATTACAGCGTTGTTGGCCCTGGGCAAATCAATGTAGTGGGGCCCCAACACACTCATTCACGGGAATAAATAAATCATAGCTTACCACTCCTACAGTCCCACAAAGTACCTACACATGCTTCAAAAAGTGAATAGCTCTGACTGGTGGATAGTTCCAGACATCCGCCTATTAGCATGCTGTCAGCCATTCACTGTCTGGCTGCAGGCTGAGAGGCAGGTAGAAACTGCTGTCCCCACTGCCACTGCGTATGTCTGATGTATTACATACAGTGCATACTGTCGCTCGCTAAAGGGCCCCATACACTAGAACCATCTCATGTCGGAGGTGGTCGCAGGCGATCACCCTGGCAGCCTCCCGGGGGGCAGGATCGGCCAAGATACATCGGATGCTGCCCATTTGCATACGATATATCGTGGCGATCCCAAGCCATGCCCCCAGGCCGGACCAGAATAAATGTGCAGCACATTCCATCTGGAGGATCCGATGCTCACGGGAACGCGGATCGGATCGGTTCGGGAACACCTCTAAAATGCCCGATTTTAGCCGATATATCGTGCCGAATTCCTGAATTGGGCTGAAATCGGGTATTATTGTTCTAGTGTATGGGGCCCTTAATTGCTAATTATGGGCTGGCCACTCTCATTCTAAAATCAAGCATTTTGAAACACCCCTTGTGCGTTTGCCACCCCGCAGCACTCCACCATGTATCTTTCCCTGCTCCCGCTCCAACTGTATATCCTTTCCACCAAGCAATAAAGTATCACTGCACTAATTATAGTGTAGAGCAGCTCAATGTTCTTGTGTATCCTTTTCCCTTAACATGTTCTTCCACGTCACCATTGTCTCATCCCCTTCAGCGCCTGTGGCTCTGTCCCCTCGCCAATGTGTTGTGTTCAGGATCACTAGGGCACTGAATCAATTCCTACCCATGACTCCGGCTAGCTTTAGTGAGTTTCCCTATCCTTGGCCTGGTTATCCGGCCTACCCAGTCTGTGCTGTGATATTAATGTTTGGTACGTATGCCATGTCTTTATGCTACGTTTTGCTGTCCGGAGCTGTGACACACAAAACAGCAAAGCGCCTCCAGGGCTGGTGGCAGGATCTGGTCACAGGCGGTAAAACCACTCTCCGTAAAGGAGCAAAATTGCAGTGCCTAGCAATAAAAAGTAAAGAGAAAAATAATAAAAGATGCCAGCATGCCCCCACAGTTCTCTGTCAGAGGTGGTGGTCTTGGCATGCGTTCCAGCAGCTTGTGATGAGAAGAGACTGCTTGTTAATGGATATGTTGTGAATTCAAAGCAAAGAAATCAAGGTTCTTGGAGCTGTTTATGGCCAAGATAACTGAGATGTCTGTTGTGTTAAGTCCAAGAAATTATCACTTTAATGGGAAAAATGTAACTTCAAACAGGAACGGTTTGCTGGGAACTATGTCAGAGATTTGGCGTGCCATATTAAACATCAGCTTCAATAGGCCTGGCCAGATGTGGACGGAGCCGCTATCGCAGCTGGAATCGTCAGAGATACAGTAACACAAGGCGTCACGTCAGGACCTGAATCTGGTACTATGTGTGGCGCATTCAGTGTGTGCTGGGACCAGTAGCTGTCACATGACCACCTACAGTGAGTAGGAAGAGGTGACATCAGTGAGGTACGAGGCACAGGTACCAAACGTTTAAGTAGCATTTTTAGTTTCTGCTGCAGTACATTCAGCCAAGGCTGGTGGGCAGATGCCTATGTCACCCACCACCAGGCAGCGCCTGTAGTCGTGGGAGCCACAGTTTCACGCTCTAAGCTGGGGCTGCAGGAAGACTATCTTTCTGCAGTCGCAGGTGGGGTGTTGCCTCTTTGCCGCAGCACCTGAGGGCCTGGCTGGGTGGGCTTACGGCAGCTGCCATCGGGCCCATCTGACACATCAGATGAGAGAATGCCAGGGAAAGAAATGCAACTCGTGGGACCATGGCAGGCAAGGGGTTAAGGAGTGCAATTTCACCAAGCCATCTGGAGCATCCTCTTCACTCATGAATTGGGCCGCTGGAGGCCTCCTGGAAACTTGCCCACCTTCCTGTTCATCCGGGAGAGACACCAGACATCAGGGAGATTTAGGCCACATACCCAATCCATACAGATCATGTCCTATTATGCCCACACACCAGCCAATCCCCTCCCTCGCCCACAATTTGGCACGCTATATTCCAACATTCCAGGAACATGAAATTAGGACAATAGACCACCGACCAAATCTACCAAGCCACACACCGCTGGTCCATTTACTTACATCCCCAAATGAATTTGGCTGCACACCAAAGCACTGTTCCCCAAGAGACGAGGCCTACCGCATGCCACTTGTGATCCAATTCCAAGGGCTGCCCCGGTGCCCTGCTGCGCTGTGCGTGGCAGCCCCTGTGAGAAACTTGGGCGCTTTTTTATTTTCTCCAGTTTCTCAAGCGGAATCAAAAGAAATGAGAAGTGACTCAAATTAATAGCAAAGGTCCGAGGGAGGAAGAGAAAGCTTTTGTCACGCTGAGTGCGCTTGTGGACTGATCAGAGTAGACGGAGCATGCAGTCGTGCCAGGAAAATGCGAGGCGCATCAGGCTTTCGAGCGCTATGCCTGCTGCTCCATGTCTGACCCTAATAATGAGCTGCTTAAAGAGACAGACCCTCATATTTCATTAATACACATTTACAAGTTCATGGCGACATCAGTTCAGATTGGTAACTAAGAATTCACTTTCTGCACCGGTGACATTTCCTTTTAGAATAGGTTTTCAAGTACAGATTTACAAATAACGAAAGCTATAAGGAATAGCAGCAACAAAAAGTGTAAAAGTACTACAGCGAGCAACGCACTGCGTATACACACATAGCCGTAACTAGGGATGCGCCAGTGGTGCCGCCTCCGCCCAGGAGTGTAAGGCTGAGGCCTTCGCTGCCCTGTTGCACCTGCATTTTGCTTGTGAGCCAGAATGGCACCTTTGCAGCCTGCAGATCTGTCATAGATCCTCCCCTTACGTCTTTAGGACGCACCAGGCGTTTTCCAACTAACAGAAACATTTTATTCCATTGTAATAAGCCCCTTTCGCAGTTATCAATTACAGGAGTGAGGATGCAAACTTCCAAACATTTATTTATTCGCAGCACATGCTGGTTTTCCATTAAGCTCCGTGAAGAATTCCAGAGTTCAATGACGCTGCAGACTTTCTTTCGGTGATCTGGCACCCTCTCATTATCTCGCAGCGCCAGCTGTATACAGCTTGGTAACAGCCATCTTCTACCGATAAGAGGCTTTAAAATGGGTCTTGAAAAGATAAGCGCTTTGGCAACGGTGGTAACTGAAAGAAGAAAGAACGCACTTGGCAGTATACTCATCCTCATATTCTTATTCCATATTAAAATGCGTCCCAAATGTTGTTTAATTTCCCCAAAGGCGAACTCAGACTCAACATTGTTTTTCTCTATTAGGCAAAAATCCCCTTGGCTTCCAGAAAGAGGAAAAGAGGGTTTATCAAGCAAGAGAGGGGAAATTCTTCCAAAAGATACTTTCCAGATGTATCGTCTTCACTGTGTTATTGAAGCCGTACATTATTTCACAACAGTTTCTTACGGGTTGACTTAGAAGCTGTCACCCCGATGCCTGTCTTTCCTTATAGGGCGTAAATTAAAAATGAACCCAACATAGACTCTGTGGGCCATTTAGAAAGAGCGAGCACTGTGTGTCTATATATTCACCAATGGATTCAATGTCATCTACTCCGGTTCAGTGCAAAAAGGCGAAATGTAGGATCTGAACGTTAAAGAGTAACAGCGTTGCCTAAACAACAAGTACTGAATATATTCATGATCCACCTATTGCCCACAATGTAGATTATGCGCCTGACTCACTACTAGTCAGTGTTAGGGGGTACTTGCACCTGCTATATACTACTCTCTGTAGACTAAAGTGATTGGACAAACCATCCCCACATTGTAGGCTGCACGATGTCATGTTTCCAGAGCGACGCTGGACTGGTATATAGAACATATGGTGGTAACCAGGATGGATTGGCCAGCTCAGATCTTTACCGCTTTGAGAACCTCTGGGACTAATTGGAGTGATGGGTGTGTTCTAGGCCGACTCAACCTCCTTCATTGTCGCAGTTGGGCACTGTACTTAAAGCGGAATGACAAAACATACCACTGGCTGTTGTCCAGGAACTTGTGGCCAGTTTGCCAAGAAGGGTGTCTGCAGTAATCACTGCACCTGGTGGATCTACAAAGTACTGACGGCAGTAACCTCTTGTTGATCTATTTGCTGTCAGTGTCCAATCACTTTTGTCTACATAGTGTAGGTGCAAATGCTATGCCTCCTAACATGCGTATTTTCACTAATGTCCAGAGTCTGTATAGCCCACATTTACATGAACACGCTAGCTGGGTCATATCTACCCCTTGGCCAGGATGACACTTGCCAGTGGAGTCCTGCACCCCGTTCTCCCCACTTGTGTGCACTCCCAGCTGCAGAACCGCAGACACTTGTTTTCTCCACGTGCAATGCTTCCACTTGCTGTCCAATCACAGTAGACCCACGAGTGACAGCCGACCAATCACTGACCAGGAGGCAGGCCCTGCAGCACCTGTGCACACTTATTTGTTTGTTTCACCACCTCCGCCTGGCTGCTGGCACTGGCCCAGGATGTTCATGATCTCATCTCAAACTGACTCTCCCTACGTGTATGCTGCAGACTGTTTAAAAAGAACATGCTACATAATTGCTGCCGAAGTGCCAATAAGTGCACAGTGCAAGTATGTGTGTCCTAATAATTATGCCCAGGGCATAATGTGTTAGAGGCATTACTACTGTGGGCATAATGTAAGAGGGGCACTACTACTGTGGGCAAAATGTAAGAGGGGCACTACTACTGTGGGCATAATGTGTGAGGGGCACTACTGTGTGGCATAATGTGTGATGGGCACTACTACTGTGGGCATAATGTGTGAGGGGCACTACTGTGTGGCATAATGTGTGATGGGCACTACTACTGTGTGGCATAATGTGTGAGGGGCAATACTACTGTGGGCATAATGTGTGAGGGGCACTACTGTGTGGCATAATGTGTGATGGGCACTACTACTGTGGGCATAATGTAAGAGGGGCACTACTACTGTGGGCATAATGTGTGAGGGGCACTACTGTGTGGCATAATGTGTGATGGGCACTACTACTGTGGGCATAATGTGTGAGGGGCACTACTGTGTGGCATAATGTGTGATGGGCACTACTACTGTGTGGCATAATGTGTGAGGGGCACTACTACTGTGGGCATAATGTGTGAGGGGCACTACTACAGGCATAATGTGTGAGGGGCACTACTGTGTGGCATAATGTGTGATGGGCACTACTACTGTGGGCATAATGTGTGAGGGGCACTACTGTGTGGCATAATGTGTGATGGGCACTACTACTGTGTGGCATAATGTGTGATGGGCACTACTACTGTGGGCATAATGTGTGAGGGGCACTACTGTGTGGCATAATGTGTGATGGGCACTACGACTGTGGGCATAATGTGTGAGGGGCACTACTGTGTGGCATAATGTGTGATGGGCACTACTACTGTGTGGCATAATGTGTGAGGGGCACTACTACTGTGGGCATAATGTGTGAGGGGCACTACTACAGGCATAATGTGTGAGGGGCACTACTGTGTGGCATAATGTGTGATGGGCACTACTACTGTGGGCATAATGTGTGAGGGGCACTACTGTGTGGCATAATGTGTGATGGGCACTACTACTGTGTGGCATAATGTGTGATGGGCACTACTACTGTGGGCATGATGTGTCAGGGGCACTACTACAGGCATAATGTGTGAGGGGTACTACTACTGTGGGTATAATGAGTGAGGGGTACTACTGTGTAGGGTAATGTGAACAAGGGGCTTTAGTATGTGGTGTAACCTGTATAAGGGGCACTACATTGTGGCTTAACGTGTATAAGGGACACTACTGAGTGGTATAATGTGAATTATGGGGGTATTGTGGGTCAAGCACCTTCCCCATGAGACCATGCACCTTTTTGGCACACAACTTAGGTGTGCGCTGAACCTATTTAAAATATTGGTGAGGGTGTGTGCCAGTACCTTAGTATGCCAGGGGTGCTGGGACTCCTAGGTACACCCCTGTAATGCAGGCATGGTTCACTGAATGTGAGTGCCGCTTTCAGTTACACACTGCTTTTTGCCCAATTCTCCACCCTCCGCCAATTGAAATGATGTAATCTGCAGAGTGATCATAGACTGATGTATCTGAGATTTGATCTCACATGGTCCTGTCTGCTCTTATAGTACCTTGATTAAACAAACTCCACCTCTCACAATGCGGCAGTCAGGTGACAGCTGGAATGTCAGCACCACAGTAATTACTCTCCTCCAGCATAGTGGAGTATGGTGGAGAGTAGCGGCACAGCGTGCTCTAATTGTCAGCTGACACACAGGTGGGGACCCCCAGTGTAGCCCTAATCCTGCCTGTACCATGTACTCCAAGACTCTGCTCCTGTCTGGCCTCTGTTCCTGCCTACACTACCATTTAGTAGGGCTCCGGACTATAGGTCGACAGTCATTAGGTCGACCCCATATGGACGACAGACACAAGGTCGACATGGATAAAAGGTAGACATATAAAAGACTGACACGGGAAAAGGCCGACAGGTTCATATGGTCGACATGATAATAGTCGACACGTTTTTGCTTTTAATGTTTTGTGGACTTTTTCTTCAGGGACTATACATGTCACAAATCATAACCTCTAGGCAAGCGAATCGAGACACCGCGCCCGAAGCGTGGCGAACGCAGTGAGCCTGCCAGGGGACGCGTTTCAGCAAATGGTGGTCCCAGATGCCAAAACTATTCACAATAACCCCAAACATTTAAAATTGTTCTTTTCTAAAGTGAAAATCTGTCATTTATAATCACTGCCCCAAATGGCCTGTAATTAAACACAGCCTGTCGCACGCATATTGCCTCATTTTTTCCTTCTTTATTGCGAAATCAATAATTAAGAAACCCCCTTCTCGAAATCCTGCGTTTGCTTCTGGATGTAATGCCTGTGCCATATCACAATGCACAGTAATGCCAGTGCCAGTCACCTATGAGGGGCCATGTTCATAAATCCAGCTAGAGGGAGCACATTTGCACCTGGACAAACCATGTTGTGGTACCAGGGGTGTAAATTATTATTATTATTATTATTATTATTATTATGTGTTTCGCATGCAGTGACAATACCGGCTGCTTCTTCGTATAACATAGAGATACCGTCCCGCGTTATTTTTGCACGGTAACTTAGAGTTCAGCTAGGACGCCCTATCCTCCTAAATCTGTTCGTCCCGCAGTGCAACTTTGCGTTATGGTAGGCCTGGCCAACTTGTGGCTCTCCAGATGTTTTGAAACTACACATCCCAGCATGCCCTGCCACAGTTTTAGCATTCCCTAACAGCAAAACTGTGGCAAGGCATGATGGGACTTGTAGTTTTACAACAGCTGGAGTGCCACAGGTAGGCCAGCCCTGCATTATGGCATCTCTAGCTAGAGTCTCTCCTGGCCTAACCCTAAATGAGCCACAGAGAGATGTACCAACCAATCACTCTGTCATTTTACAGGCTGTGCTGGAAAAATGTCAGAAGCTGATTGGTTGATACTTTATTTCTCTCTGCTTTTATCTCTCTCCAAGATTTGATAAATCTCCCCCTTTGTGAGATAAAGTAGAGAAGTTGGCTACAGGAACCTTTCTCTCTGCTTTTATCTCTCTCCAAGATTTGATAAATCTCCCCCTTTGTGAGATAAAGTAGAGAAGTTGGCTACAGGAACCTCTCAGGTTCTGTCATTTTATAGACTGTACTGGCTCCATACAGCAGGGCAGTGGGGAATAGGTGATCACATACCTGCACATGAGTGGAGGGGACAGAAAGGGGATAAGGGGCTGCTTAGCGTATGTCAGCACTAGAAATGACCTATCTATGACATGGCCACACCCCCTTTATGACAGACCCAATCTGGTCACATTTAATATTGGGAGGTATGCCGTTGTCCTATAACACAGAGATTTTTGACCGACATGGTACTGTAAAGCCCGATTTCATTTTCCCTTTTATTCATTTGGCAGTATGGTATCTATCCATATACAGTCATATACAGTAAAGCTGGGTACACACTGACCGATATATCGCGGGTGGGTACGAACAATATGTCTGTGAATGATGGACACAGCCATATTGCGTCGGCTCTGCAACACAGCTGATGAATCATCTTTCTGTTTGGGCGGTCTGCCGACACAGCTGAGCTGTCGGCGGGAATTCAAATGCCCGCCCAGCTATGACATCAGGACAACATATCAAGCGGCCGATCAGTAGGTGTGTATACTGACCTGAATTGGCCACTCTGTTGGCGCGACCTCGGGTCTGCCGACATGTCGGCTTAGTGTGTACCCAGCTTAAATCATACTTGCCAACTTTTGGAAGCTCCTGAAAGGGAGAGGGATATAGCCACCTTGTGGATAGAAGGTGGTGGAATTTGGAACTGGCAAATGGCCTCACGTGGTTCCGCTGTGCGTGTCGCAATTCCACATATTGTGTCATGACGTACAAGGGAGCTGTGATAATGGAATTTGCCAGTAATGGCGTTTTCGCGTTACCCCATTCCACCGATTTCACTAGCAAGCTGGTGGGATGCAGGAGGGTCTCCAACTCTACCGGAGGTCTGTGAGACACCCCAAAAATTAGGGGATCACCCCTATGTGTCGGGAGAGTTGGGAAGTATGAGGGAATTGTTATATTCTTATTTTAGGGCCAAGTATCAAAGTCTCTGGCTCCGATATCTGTTCACCCAGCACGGTCCCTCCAATCTCTCCAGTCACTGTACAGGTCACCGGAATGTGTTACATAATAAAATGCCATAATAACGGGTGATAAAAGAACCTGGACGTTTATGGAAAGTCTGGTATTAATTTCACAAATATTCCTGGAGGTGTGTGGGAATTACTCCAGTTCCCAGGGATCCATCACTCTCTGTCGGGTCTCTTACACCTCATAGGGCTGGTAGAGCAGGAGGGGGTACGGGCGACATGGAGGTCAGTTATGGGGTGGAGAATGGAGGTTTTCGTGAGGAAACACTGAATTTCAGGACTGCATAAATTCCAGGCTGACTTTATTACTTTCCTGACTTAATGCTCGTCACTAAACCTGCTGACCTGGTGTAAAACCTGAGAGGTGATCAAAATAAAGGAAAACTGCCTGCCGCCCTGGTACGCTCCTTTATCTCCCCTGTGGGAAATACAGAATTTATAAGAAACACGAACTGAGCTGTGCTGGTGGAGGGCTGGCGGAGGAAGCATGCCAAGGAGGGCTTGGAACGTACACAGAACCTGGGGATGAGTTCCAGCAGCAGAAAGTGGCCACCGGGACCGTAGTTCTGTAGCGTTCCGTCACCGACTGATGAATGCCATGGACTGCACATTAAACCTCCACAATTTCCAGTCATACAAAGCTCAGGCAGATATTGTACAGATCAACCCCCCCCCCCCCCCCCTCCATTTCTAGACATGTTACAGAGAAATTCCACCTATTGCAGGCCAATCTATTACATATGTCACCTGTTACACGCGTTTCTCCCAATATAACCTATACCACCGACTGCCCACCATATAATTATTCAGCCCCAAGACTTCTACACCCGCCTCCATTTCCCGCAGCTCTGTCAGAGGATATTCATGGCTAACGAATCAGCGTGTACGAAGCAGAAAAGGTTATGTAAGGCCACCCTGTGCATGTTGCAGGTGAAATGCGTCGTTTATTCCTCCCAGGAAAACCCGATACAGAGCAAAATGAATTACCTGCCATCATCCCAGCACTCAAATTCAGTAAAATGTGAACTTACAAAAACAGTGTGGGATGCCAAAGCAAGAACTGTACTAGGACACTTTATCACTAGAACTTTTTACCTCAGCGAAACGGCTGTACTGTTATTACCGCTTCCTCCTATTTAGTAACAGGGTGGGGAAGGGGGGGGGGGGGTTGGCACACCCATTTTCGCCACTGTTGGGACATACCTACATACCGATTTTCAGTTAGTGCATCCTCCAACGCAGATTTCCTGGCCTCTGCTGTGTGATTATACCGGCAATCCTGACTAAGCCGAAGGTTACTCAGATGTCCGATGTTCTCGCAAATGATCCGATGCTGCACCTTCAGACACCGCAGCAGGTCAGAGGAGACGGCAGGAGGCGTCTATTTACACAAGACGCCTCCTACGGAATTAGTATATGGCACATCGCTACATACAGAGATGCATCGGCTGTGTAAACTGCATCCATCTCTGAATAAGCCCCCCAGGATCTGGCTTATTCCCAGATCGGCAATGTCACTGCGCGCAGGCAAGCGCCAGCTCTTCCTATGCTCTAAATGGGTCCCGGGTCAGATTGTCCCGGGTTACTCGTTTCCCAGGGGTCACTGGACCTGGTTTGAGCCATTTCCAATGACAAAAATCTGGGTTCACAATCAATAACCTGGGATTATCATGTCAGTGGAAAAGGTAGGGACCAATAATGGGGTTTTCTGCACTGAAAGCTTAAACCTAAGGTAGGTGTTAGGAGAGGTACACAGGCTCTGTTTTTTCCAAATTGCTCGTTTTGGGGCTGAAGTATGAATCAATATGGACAAATGTATCCATTGTGCCCCGGAAGTGTCAATTGTGTCATTAAAAAATGTTACTTTGGCTCTTCCATGCAATATAATAGTTTATTAGTGGTATGCTAATGGGGGTCATTCCGAGTTGATCGCATGTAGCAACTTTTTGCTGCTCGTGCGATCAACTAGACGCCGCCTATGGGGGAGTGTATTTTAGCATAGCAGGGCTGCGATCGCTTGTGCAGCCGTGCTATGCTAAAAAAGTTTTGTGCAGAACAAGACCAGCCCTGCAGCTACTTACCCAGTGCGATGGATCCAGCGATGAAGGTCCAATAATTGATGTCAGACAACCGCCCTCCAAACGCCTGGACATGCCTGCGTTCGGATCTCCACGCAAGGAAAACGGTGAGTATCCGCCCCGGAACGCCTCCCCGCTGTCAACCTGCTTGCGATCGTGCTAGCGATCACTTTCTTCTTTATTCTGGTAGTTGACTGGCGACGGCTGTCACTGGGCTACTATGCGCGTGCGCATTGCGGGCACCGAGCATGCGCATTTCCGTCCCGTTCGCACCGCAGCGTGCGAACGGGTCAGAATGACCCCCAATGTGTCTTAGCGCTATGTGGTGTTTGTAGTCACTGATTTGTCATCTTTGGTGGTCAGACGAGACTCGCACATGGTGTTTTATATGACCGTGTGTGGACAGCTTTAGGTTGAAATGTATTACTTGAAGCTGTGAGACCCCTTATCTCATAAGATAACATTTGGCTGAGACGGGGATATTTTTTTTCCTTTTCCAAAACGCAAATATCCTCCGGCAGCCACTAATGTAAGGGATGGGCAGTGTTTGTTTTCACACAATCAGGCGGGATGGGTTCATCTATTGGTCTTCTAGCTCGAAATATTCCCATAACAGCCAGACGCCGCGCAATGGTGTCACGACGCTCTTCTTATTTAATCTATGCTATATCTCGACCGAACATAAGGAAACATTTGATTTTTTGTCACTAACAAAAAAACATTTAAAGTATCCGGGATAATTTTAGATGGTCACTGCACTCATGGTAGCACACAATGAGCTGGAAGAATGCGGACGCGTTTCGCAATATATATAGCAAAATGCGCATGCTTTGCCACTTGTGCAAATTAGAGCATCTGCAAGTAAGTCGCACACATCTCAGTCACTTCTCGACGATGGCTGAATGGGTGTTACCGGGTGGTTATCAGGGGGCGTTGCATGTAAGAACCTGTGGCGAGTTGCTCTTCTGAGTTGTGCATATGTGGAGAGCACAGCATTTGCGTCTTCTGCACCAAGCATGATGAAATGTTGACATGTTAAAAAGTCGCCCTATCGCGCCTGGGGGCCTAGAGGTGACTTGCCTGCTCCTGGCAGCTGCAGCGGCTCCAGTGGTGTCTTCCAGGTCCTGTGACCGCCTCTGAGCCTCCGGCGTTCTGGTATTTTTCCACTAACCCTCCCGCCGCAGCCTCGACTCTTTTCAGTTCCACACCCTGATCCTCCTGCCCACAGCCTAACCCTAATGTCGGCATTCTAACAATCTCAACATCATAACTGCCAACATTGTGGTGTCGACATTGTTATTACTGACTTTTTGACTACATCCCCAGCCGCACAGACTCAGAATACCAACGAATGTCTGTATAGGGGTTCAGTATGGTAAGCCGGCGCCTGTGATCCCGACGTATGAAATTCCGACGTCGGGATCCCGATAGCAAAGAAGCCAACAGGGGTACCCCCCTAAACCCTCTCTACTCGCTGCCTAACCCTAACCTCCCCCTTAGTGCCTAACCCTCCCCTTCCCCCGTAAGTGATTAAACCTAACCCTCCCGCAGCCTAGCCCTAACCTTTGGAGGGGGGGTGCCCCCCCTCCCCGCATCCTAACCCTCCCAGGGTGCAGACTAACCCTCATCCTCCTCCCGCAGCCTAAACCTAACCTCACAACCCCCTCCCCCCCCCGCAACTTGCTTGATGCCGGGATGTGTACATATTTGGGATGCCTGTGTCGGCATTCTGAATAGTGTCGGGGATTCCAGCGTTGCATCCTGACTGCATCCCCTGTATAGGACTTCTGCTTGTTGGAAGAAACCTAGATTACAGCCACATTATGTACGACGCCCAATATGTCTATCATGTTACTCAACGTGAATCACAGTCTTCTAGATAGGAACTACTAGGACTTCCAGACACATCCACGTTACCTTTGTAGTGGTTTTAGTAAATTGCATATTTTCTGCATAGACCATATGCACCCATTGCAGTTGTCAATATAAAAAGCCATATAAAACCATAAAAAAACAAAAAACACATGCCATACATGTATACTATAAATATACACTGTCCATCATAAAATAGACTTTAATTTCACAGCTGAAATAAGTTACTGTTTGTATAATGCAATGTCAAGTCGTATTTTAGCAGCATTTCCCTTCAGATAGCCCTGAAAAACATGCAGCTGACTTACTTATACCCCAGCCAGCGACTCCGATGAGTGAGAAGATTAAGAGCAAAGGTGGGGAAATGTGGAAACAAACTGAAACCCTTCCCGTCCAGTGCATCCAAAGTCATCTCACTTTCCGTGCTGAGAGCGCCAGGCTGCTCCCCAGTCATCAGGCTAAGTGACTCTGACGGAGGAATGTAAACGGACTTCACGTTATATCCTTTGATCAAAGACAGCAATTTCCTATTCCTTCTCCAAGGGCTGCAGGAAAAATATATGCATTTTGTGGTTATTTGCAGATTAAAATAGATTTTCTTAAATGTGCTATTAGTTATATGTCAGAAAGCTTGCTTTTCAAAGTGGACCTCTCACACACAGTGGATGCATCCATTTTGTCTGCCAAACGAGTAAGCAACTTGTTAAATTGATAGGAACTGGTGACATTGCAGGAGGCCTGATTAATATTCATGAGGACTGATTAATATTCATGAGGTCTGACTAATATTAATGAGGCATAAAGCCTGACTAATATTCTTAAGGTCTAAATAATATTCATGAGGCCTGACTAATATTCATGAGGCATAAAGCCTGACTAATATTCTTAAGGTCTAAATAATATTCACTAGGTCTGACTTATATTCATGAGGTCTGACTTATATTCATGAGGTCTGACTTATATTTATGAGGTCTGATTTATATTCATGAGGTTCTGATTTATATTCATTAGGTCTTATTTATATTCATGAGGCCTGACTTATATTCATGAGGTCTGACTTATATTCTTGAGGCCTGACTTATATTCATGAGGCATAAAGCCTGACTAATATTCATGAGGCCTGACTAATATTCATAAGGCCTGGCTAAGGGATGCGGTCAAGATCCTGCCGGACGGAATCCCGGCGATCAGAATACCAACACCGGAATCCCGACCGGCACAATCCCGACATATTCTCCCTCCGTGGGTGTCCTCGACACCCATAGAGGGAGAATAAATTAGTGTGCCGAGTGTAGCGAGCGCAGCGATCCCGCAAGGGGCTGCGTTGCGCTCGCCCCCCTGTCGGGATTGTGCTGGTTGGGATTCCGGTGTCGGTATTCCGACTGCCGCGATCCCGTTCAGCGGGATTTCGTACTGATCCCCTGGCTAATATTAATGATACTACTATTGATGACACTTGACTATATATATAAGCATACTTACCTACTTCTCAGATTTCCTCTCCAGGAGAAGCCCGGAGAGGAGACGCTGCTTGGTACCTCAGGGGGCAGGGGTGGGCTGTCCCATCACTAGGCCCCACCCCAAAACAGCATGATTTGCTGGTCCACTGGAAGAGGCGGAGCTACATCCTGCCCGCTTCACTAGATATCATGTGGGATGTGGGAGATGCGGCAACTCTTCCATGGATGAGGGGAACTTCCCGAAATATCGAGAGTCTCCCAAAACTTGTGTGAGAGTGGGCAATTATGTTTATAAGGATTGACTAATATTCCTAGGACCTAATTAATCATAAAGCCACCTAACATTCATGAGGTCTGACTAATATTCATGATGCATGACTACTATAGATGATGCTTGACTATTTCTAAGGTCTGAATAATATTGATGACACCTGATGGCAGGTAGTTACGTGACCGGCGGTCAGGAGACCACCGGTCACAATACAGACACCGGAATCCTGCACCCTTATAGTCCCAACAGTCGACATGTAGACTAACAGGGACTATTTCCACGACACCCATAGAGTGGGACTATAACCTGTGGCGAGCGCATCCCACCACCGAGCCCGCAAGGGGCTTTGTTGCGCTCACCCCCTCCGCCAGGCATCTAAACGCTGAGATCCCAGCGTTGGTATGGTGACCGGCGGTCAAGCATACCCAACCCCACCTGACTAATATTCCTAAGGCCTGATTTATAATAGTACGGTGCTTATTCTTGGCGAAAGAATAGGCAGCATTGACATGAGTAGTATGCAAACCTACAAAATGGCCGCCTCAATTATATGTAGGTGACGGATCTACTTCATCATATCACATAAATCCTATTCTGAGCTGAGAATTAAGAAATCCTGCCCTATGTAAACAGGAATGTGGTAGGAGATTTGAACTGGGGTGTGCGTTGTCCTGAAAAATATTATTTTCCGTTATCAACCAGTGGCGCACCCAGGGGGGGGTTCCGAGTACCCAGAAACCCCCCTCCACTTAAAAAAAAAATTTTTTTTTTTTTTTTTAGCTGCATGAGTATTATTAATGACTGTCTAGCGTCCTCTGCAGCCTGCTGTCTTCCTGGTGGCACTTGCAAGTGCAATAAAAGTTTACTTTATTTTAATTATAGTACATATATATCCATGTGCATACATATATATATATACACATGTGTGTATATATATATACATACATACATACATACATACATATAAACACACACATGATATATATATATATATATATGTGTGTGTACTGTATGTGTGTGTACATATATATATATATATATATATATGTATGCTTGTTTAATATGCTATGTATGTGTATGTGTGTGTGTATGTGTATATATATATATATATATATATGTGTAGATATGTGTGTATGTATGTATGTGTGTGTATATATATATATATATATATACACACACACACACACACACACACACACACACACACAGACACACTAGTTTTACGGACCCAGCATATACTGGGTCACCTCAGTCCCCACCCCCGTGATTGGCTCCGCCCAGTTCTGGAAACCCCCCATGCAAATCCTGCGTTTGCCACTGTCAACCACTGATTTTATTTCATTTCATGTTTCATGTATTTGTGGGACACCATTCTACAGGGTGAGGCAAAATAAAACGCCAAAAGTTTAAAGGTTAACAAAAAATGCATGGTAAATGCTATTCAACATTGTAGTACATGATTCAAAAGTGCATGAAATACAGTTTATTTTCAGTTGGATTTGAATACGATGTCGCCCAGATGCAGAGCCAGGCATAGGCAAACTAGGCAATTGCCTAAGGCATTTGATATGCCTAGGGGCATCAGCAGCTTCTGCTGATTAAAATGATATGTGGCATGCCTATAATCTGTGTGTAGCATTTCATATGCAGACACAGCCACAGTCTCACACAGTATATAGGCATGCTGCATATCATTTTAATCAGCAGAAGCTGCTTGTGCATCCTAGCCACATAGCAATGCAAATAAGATGCATTTTCATAAAAAAAAGGTGCCCGACGTTAGCATTGAGGCAAGATTTATGAGGACACATCTGTATCCAAGCAGAGGCAGAGGTCACAGTGTTAGTGGCAGTGTGAGTGCTGTGTGCATGTGAGTGGGTTGGTTGTGCAGTAGTGTTCGGAATATGTGTAAGGAGCATTATGTGTGTCATGTAAAAATGCATTGTGCAACATATGTGTAAGGGGCACTATGTGTGTCATTATGTGTATAAGGGCACTAATAATGTGTGGTATATGTGCAACAGGGTACTACTGTATATGTGTCATTATGTGTGTAGGGGCACTAATAATGTGCAGCAAATGTGTAGGGGGCACTATGTGTGTCATTATGTGTATAAGGGCATTAATATTGTGCGGCATATGTGTAAGGGACTCAGCCATACATGCTGGTGATACTTAATATATGCCGCCAATATTTCATGACAAATAGGTCTCGTTCATTACTCTTTTGTTCCCAATTGCAACCGCAATAGAATATGCTGGCACTAAACTAATAATTGTCAATAAATATATAAAATAGGTCTCTGTGACTGCAAGGGTTGGGGAGGGGGGGGGGGGGTTCTGTTCTCAATGCTACCAGCAGGTGGAGCTATTGCTGCACCACTCTTACACTGAGCAATGGCTGATATTGAGGATATATAACCAGCTGTAAGGATGGGGACTCTGAGTCCTGCTATATTATACCACTAACATCCTCCAACCAGAGTAATTATTTCCATGACTTGTTTAATAGATATGCTCTGTTGCTAATTTTTTCTGTACCACATCATTATTTATAGAGATGTGAAGCTTTGTGTTGGGAAAGGAGAGGCAGGAGGTGCAGAGGGAATGTACATTTCTTTGCAAAACCTGCAAACAAATGTACATTGTACAGGGAATTGCACATTGGGGGTCATTCCGAGTTGTTCGCTCGTTGCCGATTTTCGCTATGCTGCGATTTGTTGCTAACTGCGCATGGTACGCAGAGCGCATGCGCTTAGTTATTTTACTAAAAACTTTGCAGTTTTGCTGTTGCTTCAGCTGCGCTTTTCAGTCGCACTGCTGATCGGTGTGTGATTGACAGGAAAGGGGCTTTCTGGGTGGCAACTCAGCGTTTTCCCGGGAGTGTGCTAAAAAACGCAGGCGTGTCAGGCTAAAACGCGGGAGTGGCTGGGGAAATGGGGGAGTGGCTGGCCGAACGCAGGGCGTGTTTGTGACGTCAAACCAGGAACTAAACGGACTGAGCTGATCGCAATCTGTGAGTAGGTTTGGAGCTACTCAGAAACTGCAAGGAATTATTTATTAGCAGTTCTGCTAATCTTTCTTTCGCTATTCCCAGAGGGCGGCGGCCTAGCGTGTGCAATGCTGCTAAAAGCAGCTAGCGAGCGAACAACTCGGAATCACCCCCATTATACAGGGAATTGGATGTTGCTGTGGCTAGCTGTGCGGGAGATTTTAGGTTGCAAGGTCGTCCCTTTGAAAACACCTTATTTCTTTGGGGGATATTTATTAAAGTATATCTCCGATATCTATTGCAGTCCCTCCATTCCAACACCCCCATAGGTTCCCATCAGGCTGCTGTGCTGGCGGATTTACCAATCTCCAACGTTTGTTACCATGTTTTTTTTCGGGACGTTTACTGTAAGTCAGCATAGCGCTGCTGGGAGCCTCTCTCCCAACACCCACTGCCAAGTGCAGTGCGGCCACACAACCCAGCCCGTTACTAATGGCAACAAGCCGGTCATTGCGTCTGCGGTGTCCCGGCTACCACAAATGGTTGCATAGCTCTGTGCGTGTATCAGTCTACTTGCACTTCTGCACCCCAGCCTAGACAAATGGGGAACTATAGTAGATTACTCCATGGTGCAGTCTTCCCCACCCTGGAGGCTGTGCCCCTGCCCAGCGGGAATGGATTATATTAGCTGGACCAGCTGCTGCCATGGGGAGCCCTGTATGTTGAGCAAGGGAGAAGTATTTTAGTACATAGATCTAGCAGTGGGCAGCATAGTGTTATGCAGGAGGCGCCTGGCTGTGTGCGAGTAGGACTGACAGCTGGGACACAGACAAGGGGCAGATACCACATATGTTTTCCAGCTGTTGCAGGAGGAAATGTGAAAGCTGACGTGGGATAATGGTGGCTTTGCCCATCTCATCTGCCCAGATCCTTCCCTTACATAACACGTGGCTTTACCATTAGTGAACGGGCTCGTCTCACGTTTTGTCTCATGTTATATCCCTGTATTGTTAGTAGTTATTCGTTTTATAATTTACTGATGTAGAGCCAACAATTTCGGCAGAGATGTACAGTCACAGTATGTTTATTCATTCACATATGTCCCAGCAACAGTGAAACATACAATCTAATTTCCCTCTCACAAATGCACACACGAACAGGGGCCAACTTAGCCACAAACCAATGAAACTATCAATATGATCCAGATCTACAGAACTCCTTACCTCACTTCCACCAGACAAACCCCCCCTCGCCCCTATTGTCAGACACCATATTTAATTTTCACCAATGACCCAGCCTCCCTGCGCTTTCACCTTCCCCTTCTCTGCAAAATTCCTCAACCCACGTCCACCAAACAATGTCCCCCTCAACTAATTTTGACCCATTTCCATTTTCCACTAGACAGCCTTTCACCCTCTACAGAACTCCTCACCACAACCCCAGCAGCCACTCACCCTCTACAGAACTCCTCACTCCACTTCCACCATCTTCTCACCCTCTACAGAACTCCTCACCACAATCCCAGCAGCCACTCACCCTCTACAGAACTCCTCTCTCCACTTCCAGCATCCTTTCACCCTCTACAGAACTCCTCACCACAATCCCAGCAGCCACTCACCCTCTACAGAACTCCTCTCTCCACTTCCAGCAGCCATTCACCCTCTACAGAACTCCTCACTCCACTTCCACCATCTTCTCACCCTCTACAGAACTCCTTACTCCACTTCCACCATCTTCTCACCCTCTACAGAACTCCTTACTCCACTTCCACCAGCCACTCACCCTCTACAGAACTCCTTACCACACTTCCACCAGCAACTCACCCTCTACAGAGCTCCTCACTCCACTTCCACCAGCAACTCACCCTCTACAGAACTCCTTACCACACTTCCACCAGCAACTCACCCTCTACAGAACTCCTCACTCCACTTCCACCAGCCACTCACCCTCTACAGAACTCCTTACCACACTTCCACCAGCAACTCACTCTCTACAGAACTCCTCACTCCACTTCCACCATCTTCTCACCCTCTACAGAACTCCTTACTCCACTTCCACCAGCCACTCACCCTCTACAGAACTTCTCACCGCACTTCCACCAGCAACTCACCCTCTACAGAACTCCTTACCACACTTCCACCAGCAACTCACCCTCTACAGAACTCCTTACCACACTTCCACCAGCCACTCGCCCTCTACAGAACTCCTCACAACACTTCCAGCAGCCACTCACCCTCTACAGAACTATTCACCACACCTCCACTAGCCCCTCACCCTCTACAGAACCCCTTACCACACTACCACCAGCCACTCACCCTCTACAGAACTCCTAACTACATTTCCACCAGTCACTCACCCTCTACAGAACATTTCACCAGACGTCCACTAGCCATTCACCCTCTACAGAACACATCATTCCATTTCTACCAACCACTCACCCTCTACAGAACTCCTCACCATACTTCGACCCGCCACTCGCCCTCTACAAAACTCCACTTCCACAAGCCACTCACCCTCTACAGTTCTCTTCATTCCACTCCCACTCCCCATATGTGGTCATGTTGGAGGCTGGCTTAATTAATAAAATCCAGATCACACATCATTGTTCTGCGTTCATCCTCCATTCAGTGTATTAAATACTGGGTGCACAGTATACAACATAGGAATCAATGAATGGAGTGGTAGCCAGTGGTGTTTTTCTAGAAGACAACTTCTTCTGTGACAAATTCAAAATAGCAATGTAAAACAGATTACGATGAGGACCCGACTGTCGGTACTCACGGCGATGACTTTCACTCATTCAGTGTTTACGTAAACCTGAACTATTAATGTTCTAAGTTACTCTAATGGCCCTAATGCCCAAAGGAGCAGCCAGATCATGGTGAACACGCACATTCTTGGTTATGAGACTAATCATTACCATGTGACACATGTGCCCTTCTCTCCATATCTCTATGCCCAAAATCCGCCATCACAATCATATTTGCCTATGCTCCTGAACACACATATTTCGAGGAGTCCTCCCAGGCTCCCCGGAGAGTAGACAACCCCCTGAGATGCCGCCCTCTTCTCAGGAAAGTGGGCAGGGCGGATGTTATAACAACAAGATTCACTGTAAAATGATTCTTGGCATTATGGTTGTGATGGCGTGACTTACAGCGCAATGCGCTTACACCTCTCACCTTCACATTCCCTCTACGGCACCTCCCAGGGGACAGAATGAAATAAGTATGCTTCTGGCTCAACGTCGTCGACATAGCGGTGTATTCTCGGCTCTGGAGCATGCGCAGAGATCAATACTCAAAACTGATTTACATTCAACTCTCCATTAGCCCCCAGTGTGCAGTTATCTATCGCTCAGGCAGATATTCCAGCAGTTAAAAATGAAGAAGAAAAAAAATAGTTCTTGGAAAATAAAACCAGCTAATGTGTTTGGAATGATTTGCTAGCTGTAGTGGTTTATAAAAGGGGATTAAATCTGACATACTGTGTGCCTTTTGGGAACAGTTCACCCTGTATGACAGAAGAGTACACATGTTCTTATCCTCAAGGACATGTTTGGGCAAGGCTCCATCCTGACACAATGAACAGCAAACTTGCCACTTACAGCTCCGTCTGCATTTACTTACCACCCTCATATCGTGGTGGCCGGAGATCTCGGATTTCATCACGCCTCTTCTCTGGAAACACGCGTCCGTTTAACTCTTTAATGGAATAAAATAACTACATGTGGAAACAGGGTGGAATCCCCTTTTACTTCCTGAGATCAATTATAGAATTATAAAGAATCATTTTGCCAATTTTTTGACTTTCTGCTCACCCTTAGGAGGGGACCCAGGAAGTGCACCCTGACGCAGCTATTCCTGCCGGTCCCAAAATGGCCGCCGAGATGGCTGCACGCACACCCAGAGTTACAGTTCTGTAAAAGTGCTGGGGGTTATGATGAATTGGGTAGGGCTTTATCTCAATATCAGAATCAGCTTTACTAGCCAGGTATTCTTGGGTATACTAGGAATCTGTCTCCGGTTTGCTATACAACAGCAAGTAGGTAACAGATAAGCAGGTGGGGGGGGGGGGGGGGGGAGTAAGAAAAGTCATACAGACATATACCGTAGGGACACAAGTGAGTTACATATACGTCTAGTCAGTCAATGTTCAGGAGTTCAGCAGGTGGACCACTTGGGGAAAGAAACTTTTGAGGCTTCTGGTGGACCCAGCGAGGACGGCCCTGTAGCGCCTGCCTGAAAGAAGCAAGTTAAACATGCTGTGGCTGGGGTGTAGCTGGTCCTTTACTATCTTCGTTGCCCGCTTTTTAGCTCTGGACAGGTACAGGTCCTGGACTGAGGTAAGGTCGGCCCCGATGATCTTCTCTGCGGTTCCGACCACCTTTTGGAGCCTGCATCTGTCCCTCGCGCTGGCGGAGCCGTACCATACCAGTATCGAGGAGCACAGTACCGACTCCACAGTCGCGGAGTAGAAGAGGAGCAGAAGCTTCTGTGGGATGTTGAACTTTCTTAGTTGTCTGAGGAAGAACAACCTCTACTGCACGTTCCCGACAATGGCGTCAGCGTTGGACCCCTATTCAAGGTTCTGGGAGATTGTGGTCCCTAGGAACTTGAAGGAGTCCACTAGCGTTACCACACTGACAGCAATCATTAGCGGAGGTGCACTAGCTGACTTCTTCCTGAAGTCCACTATAATCTCGACAGTTTTGAGGGGGTTGAGTTCAAGGTTATTGTGGCTGCACCACTGGGCCAACCGGTCTATTTCCCGTCTATAGGCCGATTCGTCCCCGTCCTTGATGAGGCTGATGACTGTGGTGTCGGCGAATTTGATGATCTTTACTGATTGCGCCTCTGAGGAGCAGGGGTGAGATGACACAGCCCTGACGAGCCCCTGTACTAATGGACCGCGCTTGAGAGGTGAATTCTCCCACTTTCACCACCTGTGTCCTATCTGTCAGGAAGTCTATCCAGGAACAGATTGCTTCTGGGACCCCTACGCGAAGTAATTTGGGGTGGAGGATGCTGGGGATGATTGTATTGAAGGCCGAGCTGAAATCGACAAACAGGACACTCGCGTAGGTACCGGGGATGTCTAGATGGTGTAGAATGTAGTGCAGGCCCAGGTTGACTGCATCCTCGACACACCGATTCAGTCGATAGGCAAACTGTAGGGGGTCCAGTTGAGGGCCAGTCACAGTTTTCAGGTGATTCAAAACCAGACGCTCAAACGTTTTCATGACCACAGATGTCTGTGCTATCGGCCTGTAATCGTTCAGGTTTGTGATGGAGGGTTTCTTGGGGACCGGGACAATAGAGCACCTTTTGAGACAGGAAGGGACTTTCTGTAGCTCCAGTGATTTGTTAAAGAACTTGGTGAATATGGGGGCAAGCTGATCCGCACATGATTTCAGGGCAGATGGTGACACTCTGTCAGGACCCGGAGCTTTTCTGGGTTTGGCTCTTTTGAACAGTGCCTTCACCTCTTCTTGGGCGACTTGCAGTGCCTGGAGTTGGCCGTCGGTGTTCGGGGCATCGTAGAGGTGATTGTTTTGGGCCACAGGGGACTTCTTTTGCGAACCTGCAATAAAAGTGGTTCAGCTTGTCTGCTAAGTCTTGGTGCATGGTGGTGGATATTTGGAAAGAGGGCGGGGCATATATTTTCCTGATTTTTGCCTGGATAAATGTTAGGCGGTACAAACGTCAAATCAGAGTGTGGTAGTGGCACACTATGTGCAAGTCTGCATCACAGACCGCGCCAACTGCTGCCAGTGGGTATTTGTAGAACTTTTTATGTGCCATGCTGCCTCAAGCCTAAAACACCATTCAGCTGGCGCATACACTGGAGGTGCTATAGTGAGCTGGTAAATATTTCCAAACGTGGCGCCTGTGACACAGTGGAACTGTCCCCTCAAATCAAGAGTGTTCCACAGAAATCAGGACAGTCGGGAGGTATTAAGGTATGGGAGCGGTAACCACCAGGGTCAAACTATGGCTTCCTATTGGACTGCGCAGTCGCATGCTCCTTTGCGCTCAGTTGGGACTGTGAGGTGAACGATGAGAAAAATGGCCCCCTGGAGCAGCCCCTTGTTCAGTAGCGGGATTTTACTTCACCCCGTTGAAACATTTACTCATATGCCTCAATATTCTTTTTTTTTTTTTTTTTGTCAGATCAGAACAGAAATATATGGAAATGGAAGCATAACATAACCGTCCTCCCTGCAGTTTCGGTATATGGTTGCTCTGGAACTGGTGAGAAAGGGGAGCTGAGATATGGGGAAGCCAACTGCGGCTACTCTCCAAGCAATCTTCTGGGCAAACGGAATGCAGTGAGTAGATAAAATTTGTCCTAAACAGAAGCATATAAGTCTTACTAGCAACTCAAGTCTAGTGGATATAAATACACACAAATCTTAACTAAACGGCTATGCGGGCAAAACCCTGTGTAGAGCTAATACACATACAGCACTAATATACACAATGGGTCGTGACTGGGTGGCAACCGGAAGTTTGCACATAGGCTATGTAACCTGAGGGCGTGCTACCGGGCAAGTTGTAGCAACATCAAGATCTGGGAAAATTTTGGGAATATTTTTTTTAACTACATTGGGATCATTGTAGAAAATAAAAATGTGGTGTTCTCAAAAAATAAAAATCTTAGGTCGTGATCCTGGGTGGCACGCAGTGCCGATGCCGCACGCAATTGGCCAATGTTGCTGGACTGCGTGTGCATCTGAATGGCACCGCGCATGGTTTCCCACCGTTGGCACTCAGAGATGAAGATCAGAACAGGACGCCTGGTCAGTGGACAATCCTGGGAGGTATGCAGATTCCGGCGTGTCGCTGTTAGGGGCTGCGTCTACAGATACACAACTGCTCACACAGGACGCCGTACCCAGATGGAGAAACCGCACCAGCCATAGGGCATGAAATGCCCCATCGAAAGATGCCTCAAATGGGCATCTCGGTATTAAGAAATCGGCTTTGGCAAAAGACTTAGACGCGGCTGTAGAAAAATCTTTAACCTCTTTTGACGACGAGCTGTGGTGGTTAAGTTACTGCTTGAACCTCTACTTCCTGTGACCGCCGCAGCAGTTATACAATACACACCACAGGGTCAAACAAAAAATGAATAGCAATATGTTTGAGGTTGGACTGCGCAAAGGTTGTGCGGAATTTGGAACGGTCTTTAATATTTTAAGCATCTCTGCTATAAATCACCTGTAGGTCATAACAAGGTACTGCGTTGGTCTTATTTATTTTCTTAAGCGATGTGTGCTACCATGTGTACTTGCTTTTTGCTTTTCAGTAATGCCTTTACGCATTCCAAAAACGGAGTCTGAAAAGTAGGCTGGTTATTTGCAGGCAGATCACTGGCACTGACTGTACAGCACTGACGGACTCAGCAAAATGTGATCCTTTGCGTAGCACTTGCGTCCGCCAATCTTATGGCCCAGTAGGGGAATTAAGACGTGTGACGGTTTTTATGTATAGTAGAGATGAGCAGAATCGCTTTCAATTGCGCACAAATACAGAATTTTGCCGCAGACTAGGCGCAAAGTTCCAGTGATCTTCTATATACACTTCTGCTTGTCCATAACACAGATATGCACATTTATTAATGGACTACATAGGCCTGAGGCAAAGTGGAAAGCACGTTGTCCCTAATTGCTCCCACAGTGCACGCATGGTGCACACCTAACAATATACAGGATTGTACTCATCTCTGCTGCCGCACTACCCGCTTGCATACATAGTAACATAGTATCTAAGGTTGAAAAAATACAATTTGTCCATCGAGTTCAACCTATTTGTGGTCCCCTGTGCAGGGATTATTTTTGGACTAAATTTTGTCTGATGCGGATGTCGGCCGTTGTGTTTATTCCTCTTTTTATAGTAACTATAATGCGTGACTACGCACCATAACCCTGGAAATCCTTATCTATTAGGAATTTATCTAATCCATTCTTAAAGGTGTTGACTGAGTCCGCCATTACTACTCTCTCAGGCAGGGAATTCCAAACACGTATTGTCCTTACTGTGAAAAATAACTTTTTGCCGCTTTGTGCGGAAACTCCTCTCCTCCAACCTAAGCGAGTGTCCATTTGTCCTCTGTGCTGATCTTACCAAAAACAGGTCCCGCGCAAGCTCTGTGTATTGTCCCCTTATATATTTGTAGATGTTGATCATGTCCACTCTTAGACTCCTCTTTTCCAGTGTAAACATGCCTAGTCTTGCAAGCCTTTTCTCGTATTCCAGCGTCTCCATGCTCTTAATTAGTTTGGTCGCCTGCCTCTGAACCTTTTCTAGCTCCAGGATATCCTTTTTGTAGTATGGTGCCTAAAATTGTACACAGTATTCAAGATGTGGCCTCACTAGTGATTGATATAATGGGAGTATAACACTCTCGTCCCTTGCATCAATTCCCTGTTTTATGCATGCTTTTTCTAGTACAGAATCCCCTAATATTTCCCCATTTAGTATGTAGGTGTAATTTCTGGTCTTGCCCCCACAGTGCATTACCTGTATTGAAGCTCATTCTCCATTTGGCTGCCCATGCTTCTAGTTTAACTAAGTCATTCTGAAGAGACTCAGCATCCCCCTCCGTATTTATAACCTTACACGATTTGGTATCGTCTGCAAAAATTGACACCATGCTCTCTAGACCATCTGTTAGGTCGTTAATGAAAATGTTGGGCAAAAGTGGTCCAAGTACAGACCCTTGTGGCACACCACTTAGCACTTCAGTCCAATTTGGAAATGATCCATTAACCACAACGCGCTGCTTCCTATTATCTAACCAATTACTGACCCAAGTGCATATTGTGCTCCCTAGCCCTATTTCTTGTAGCTTATAGATAAGACGCATGGGTGGTACTGTGTCGAATGCTTTGGCAAAGTCTAAAAAGATTACATCCACCTCCTTACCCTGATTAAGGTGCGCACTTACTGTTTCATAAAAGCCAAGTAAGTTGGTTTGACATGATCTGTCCTTCACAAATCCGTGTTGATTCCGTTTAATGACCTTATTGGCTTCAAGGAACTTCTGCAACATATGGCATTAATAAACACTAATATGCATGCGACTAGTGGTGGGATGCAAGTAGGCTAAACTCCTCATGGTTACCAACCATTGGTGCATCAAGTTCAGCCGTTCACTTGCTACTGTCTGTCCAGAAGAAGGCATAACAAGTTAATCTAAGCACTTCCCAATTTAGGCGTGTTTAAGCCCCTGATTTACAATGGCAATGATTATAATAGTGAAACTCTGCCATTTTAGGAAATAAATCCAGTCGATTTAAAAATTTCAAAAATAAAAATGTTTACCAATGTCCAAAATGGCAGCCGTTCCAACATGGGGGGTCATTCTGAGTTGATCGATCGCTAGCTACTTTTTGCAGCGCTGCGATCAGTGTGCAGCCGAGTGGTACAAAAAAGTTTTGCACAGTTTCTGAGTAGGTTTGAACTTACTCAGCCGCTGCGATCACTTCAGCCTGTTCGTGTCCGGAATTGACGTCAGATACCCGCCCTGCAAATGCTTGGACACGCCTGCATTTTTCCCAATCACTCCCAGAAAACGGTCAGTTGACACCCTCAAACGCCCTCTTCCTGTCAATCTCCTTGCGATCGGCTGTGCGAATGGATTCTTTGTTAAATCCATCGCTCAGCAACGATCCGCTTTGTACCCGTACTACGCGCCTGCATGCGCAGTTTTGACCTGATCACATCGCAACGAAAAAACTAGCGTGCAATCAGGTCAGAATGACCCCCATGGACCAAAAACTACTCATTACTTCTTTCCTTCAATTAACAGAGATCTGCTCACCATAGTGTATGGGAACAGGGATCACTTGCAAGAAACTGCTGTGCTGTGGTTCCACTAATTCTGGTTTGTGTACATTTCCGATGGTGGGATGTCTGCGCATGCATGGGACCTATTCTGTGCATGACGAGTCCTGCGTCGTTGCATACAGTGCCCCCTAAGCCGCAGCCTGGCACTATATGGGGGCAGGGAATCCAAACACGTAGGATAAAAACATGTCATTTGTCACATAGAGCCTTTACGGGATGTGGTTATGTTACTGCGATCGGGATCCCGGCGGTCACTATGCCGACGCTATTAGACTTTGGCGCAGTCAAAGCATATGCCTGCGCAATTTACCAATAATGGCACAATTGCAAAAACATCGGATAGGATCCGTCATCTGTACTGTTATATTCATCATAATGAGGGTTTAGACAATAGAATGTTGTCTAGAAGCTACAATCGCCTGTTGGCTATTAGTCTTATTTTGGGGATTAGTAGTTCAATTTTGTGTTCGATTTTCAATTTGAATGTTAGTAAATAAGAGGATTCTATATTCGTCCATTTAAAAGTACCGATGTTTTTCCGATATTCGCTTTTGGTTGGGATTTGGTGTAATATTCGCTTTTACATTCGATTTTGCCTTTAGTAAATCTCCAATTGCAAAATCAGCCAAAACGCAAAATCCAACATTAGTAAATATACCCCCATCACCAGCGTCTATTCCGATGGGGTCAGATTCTCACTGGAACTGAAAAAAATTGTGGGGAAAAAAACCGCTGCAGTCATTTCCCTCTTTATAGTGGGTTAATTGTCAGCTTAAGTTAAATAGTTTTTTGTGTTGTTTTCTTCACTTTGTAAGTGGGTGGTGGGTTTGTAAGATAAAGCCACAGGTGGGACTGCTAGAGGTTTTGTTGTGTAGCCCCTCCCCGGGGAGGCAGGGGAAAGATGGGGGGGGGGGTGAGTGAGTGGCAGGAGGTGGCTTGTGATCCAGCATTAGACATATGAGAGAGGAGGGGGGGGGGGGGTATATATATAGTCAGGGAGCAGGCTGTATGTTGCATTAGTCTAACCTGCACAGATTGGGCAGAGAGCTCTTTCTGTGAGGCTGCATTTTGAATTCAGCCCCTGGGGCTAGGAGTGACACATCTATACTTGGCTGAATCCGTCAGCACTGACTCTTGCAGAAAGGTGGCTGTGTAACCGTACAGAGGGGCAGGAGAGCTCTCCCATTCAGCGCTGCAGCTGCCGGACACACAGATTATATACATATATATTTCTTTTATTCCTTGTGGTGTGGTTCATCCAAGCGTAGCCCAGAAAATGCCCAACTTCTCGGGGAACTGGAAGATGAAGCATTCCGAGAATTTCGAGGAGCTACTGAAAGTGTTGGGTGAGTAAGCTGATCAGAGATCAGATCTGTGCTTCATCAGATAGCCGGGCTCACGTGTGATGGGAGCTGAGGACACGCTGTCTGAGAGATGAGAATACATCCCATTGTACAGGGAATGTGTCATCTGTTTGCAGCTGCACGGACCTGCCGCCTTGTTCTAATACACAGACATCTGGAGACTTTATCTCTCGTTCCATCCTAATACACAGACATCTGGAGACTTTATCTCTCACTCCATCCTAATACACAGACATCTGGAGACTTTATCTCTCGCACCATCCTAATACACAGACATCTGGAGACTTTAATCTCTCACTCCATCCTAATACACAGACATCTGGAGACTTTATCTCTCACTCCATCCTAATACACAGACATCTGGAGACTTTATCTCTCACTCCATCCTAATACACAGACATCAGGAGAATATCTCACTCCATCCTAATACACAGACATCAGGAGAATATATCGCTTCATCCTAATACACAGACATCAGGAGTCTTTATCTCTCACTCCATCCTAATACACAGACATCTGGAGACTTTATCTCTCACTCTATCCTAATACACAGACATCAGGAGACTTTTTCTCTCACTCCATCCTAATACACAGACATCAGGAGAATATCTCACTTCATCCTAATACACAGACATCAGGAGACTTTATCTCTCACTCCATCCTAATACACAGACATCAGGAGAATATCTCTCTCCATCCTAATACACAGACATCAGGAGACTTTATCTCTTGCGCCATCCTAATACACAGACATCTGCAGACTTTATCTCTCACACCATCCTAATACACAGACATCTTGAGACTTTATCTCTCACTCCATCCTAATACACAGACGTCAGGAGTATATCTCACGCCATCCTCCTAATGCACAGACATCAGGAGACTTTATCTCTCGCACTATCATAATACACAGACATCAGGAAAATATCTCACTCCATCCTAATACACAGACATCTGGAGACTTTATCGCTCGCTCCATCCTAATACACAGATATCTGGAGAATATCTCACTCCATCCTAATACACAGACATCAGGAGAATAATGTATCTCACTCCATCCTAATACACAGACATTAGGATAATAATATCTCTCATCCTGTCCTAATACACAGACATCAGGAGAACAATTTGACTCACCTCATTTTATTTATTACCAGTTATTTATATAGCGCACACGCATTCCGCAGCGTTTCACAGAGAATATTTGCTCATTCACATCAGTCCCTGCCCCAGTGGAGCTTACACTCTATATTCCCTATCACATGTACACACATTCACGCCAATTAACCTACCTAATACACAGATATCAGGAGAATAATTTCTCTCACCTCATCCTAATACACAGACATCAGGAGAATAATGTATCTCACTCCATCCTAATACACAGACATTAGGATAATAATATCTCTCATCCTGTCCTAATACACAGACATCGGGATACTTTGTCTCTCACCGTCCTAATACACAGACATCAGGAGAATAATATTTCTCACTCCATCCTAATACACAGACGTTAGGATAATTTCTCTCATCCTGTCCTAATACACAGACATCGGGATACTTTGTCTCTCACCGTCCTAATACACAGACATCAGGAGAATAATATTTCTCACTCCATCCTAATACACAGACGTTAGGATAATATCTCTCATCCTGTCCTAATACACAGACATCGTGATACTTTGTCTCTCACCATCCTAATACACAGACATCTGAGACTTTATCTCTCACTCCTTCCTAATACACAGACATCTGGAGACTTTATCTCTCACTCTATCCTAATACACAGACATCAGGAGACTTTTTCTCTCACTCCATCCTAATACACAGACATCAGGAGAATATCTCACTTCATCCTAATACACAGACATCAGGAGTCTTTATCTCTCACTCCATCCTAATACACAGACATCAGGAGAATATCTCTCTCCATCCTAATACACAGACATCAGGAGACTTTATCTCTTGCGCCATCCTAATACACAGACATCTGGAGACTTTATCTCTCGCACCATCCTAATACACAGACATCTGGAGACTTTATCTCTCGCACCATCCTAATACACAGACATCTTGAGACTTTATCTCTCACTCCATCCTAATACACAGACGTCAGGAGTATATCTCACGCCATCCTCCTAATGCACAGACATCAGGAGACTTTATCTCTCGCACTATCATAATACACAGACATCAGGAAAATATCTCACTCCATCCTAATACACAGACATCTGGAGACTTTATCGCTCGCTCCATCCTAATACACAGATATCTGGAGAATATCTCACTCCATCCTAATACACAGACATCAGGAGAATAATGCATCTCACTCCATCCTAATACACAGACATTAGGATAATAATATCTCTCATCCTGTCCTAATACACAGACATCAGGAGAATAATTTGACTCACCTCATTTTATTTATTACCAATTATTTATATAGCGCACACGCATTCCGCAGCGTTTCACAGAGAATATTTGCTCATTCACATCAGTCCCTGCCCCAGTGGAGCTTACACTCTATATTCCCTATCACATGTACACACATTCACGCAAATTAACCTACCTAATACACAGATATCAGGAGAATAATTTCTCTCACCTCATCCTAATACACAGACATCAGGAGAATAATGTATCTCACTCCATCCTAATACACAGACATTAGGATAATAATATCTCTCATCCTGTCCTAATACACAGACATCGGGATACTTTGTCTCTCACCGTCATAATACACAGACATCAGGAGAATAATATTTCTCACTCCATCCTAATACACAGACGTTAGGATAATATCTCTCATCCTGTCCTAATACACAGACATCGTGATACTTTGTCTCTCACCATCCTAATACACAGACATCTGAGACTTTATCTCTCACTCCTTCCTAATACACAGACATCAGGAGAATAATATCGCTCACTCCATCCTAATACACAGACATCAGGAGAATTATTTCTCTCACCTCATCCTAATACACAGACATCAGTGGAAACTAACCTCTCCCCTTCTCCTAATACACAGACATCAGGGACACACTGACCTCTGCCCTCCCCTAATACACAGGCATCAGGAGACACTGACCTCTCCCCTCCTCCTAATACACAGACCTCAGGACACACTGACCTCTCCCCTTCTCCTAATACACAGACCGCAGGACACACTGACTTCTCCCCTTCTCCGAATACACAGACATCAGGGATACCCTGACTTCTCCCCTTCTCCGAATTCACAGACATCAGGGATACACTGACATCTCCCCTACTCCTAATACACAGGCATCAGGGACACACTGACCTCTGCCCTCCCCCTAATACACAGGCATCAGGGAGCACTGACCTCTCCCCTCCTCCTAATACACAGACATCCGGGGACACTGACCTCTCCCCTCCTCCTAATACACAGTTATCAGGACACACTGACCTCTCCCCTCCTCCTAATACACAGACCTCAGGAGACACTGACCTCCCCCTCCTCCTAATACACAGTCATCAGGACACACTGACCTCTCCCCTTCTCCTAATACACAGACATCAGGACGCGCTGACATCTCCCCTCCTCCTAATACACAGTCATCAGGACACGCTGACCTCTCCCCTCCTCCTAATACACAGTCATCAGGACACACTGACCTCTCCCTCCTCCTAATACACAGACATCAGGGATACACTGACCTCTCCCCTCCTCCCAATACACAGACATCAGGGCACACTGACCTCTCCCCTCCTCCTAATACACAGACATCTCCCCCTCCCATACTTACCTACTCTCCCGGAAGCTGCGGGAGGCTCCCGTTTTTTGGGGTAGCCCCCCGCACCCCCGGAAGAGTGGGCAGGTCTCCCACATCCTGCTCACACCCTAGTGATGCGAGCAGGATGGAGAGATAACCTCCCGCATTCGTGGGTCCGTCGGGTGGAGAAGGGGTTAAAATGATGCAAATCGCTTCATTTTAGCCCCGCCCCCTTCCCGCGGACCCGCAAATCGCGGCATTTCCCGATGCGGGGGTGGGGCTTAGTGATGTCACAGTCCGGCCCCACCCCCCGAAGACACCTGCAGCGTCTCCTCTCCGGGCTTCTCCTATGTAAGGGATTGTGTTTAACGCTGTTAAACTAATAATAGTTACATTGTCATCCCAGGTGACACTTCTGCTTCACTCATCTTCTGGTACACATTGCAGCACCTATCTGAGCGCACACAGCCCATCCGTCCCCTGGTCATCTCCCCTTCTGGTAATGCTGCACAAGACACCGCTCTCACTGTCCCTGTCTAGCTGGGAACAATATCATTTTGCACCTCTTCTTTTTCTACTATGAGTATTCTATACCAGCCAATCAGAGCACCCATACAGCTTCCAATGACTGATACATCACAGATTGGCTCTCAACAGACATTTACGGAACCGGCTACCATGTGTGGTACATTTATATCCAATTATCAGTACATAACGGGACGATGTATGTAACCACCCACTAGTACCTAATCTTACAAGTAGGACGATAGTACTCTAGATCAGGGCTGACCAAACTAGTCCTCAAGATCTACCAACAGTTCACATTTTCCAGACCACCTAGCTAGTACACAGGTGTAGTCATTACCAATTAAGATGTGCTGCATTCATTCCTAACTGACAAGCCTACAGATCTCCAGGAGGCCTGGAAAACATGACCTGTTGGTAGATCTCGAGGACTGGTTTGGCCAGCCCTGCTCTAGATGTAAGAACCTGTATTTGTTATTATGGTGACAATGTGTTTGTGTTGTGGGATCATTTCTTTTGCTCATCATATTTCCACTGCGTTATTGTTAGACTATTAGGTCCTAATTGCTGTGTGCCACAATCCGCTCCGTGTTGGCGCTACGTTCGTACAATAATTAAATTCTGTGTATGCACAGATTCTCAAACGCATCCCTCAAAGCAGCCGCAATGGTCCAGGTTTTTAGTTTTTCCATGCTTGGCCACAGGTGACTTAATTAGCACCTCAGTCAATTTGATTTATCCATCTGTGCTGAGCCAGGGATATACCTAAAACCTGGACTGTTGTGGTGCCTTGAGGACCACGTTTGAGAACATCTGCACTAGACTATAAAAATGGCTATCTAGAACCTCATAGGATCCCGTTTGTGTAGCGGTGATTTTCATGAGAAAGCAACTTATTTACAAAGACCTTGTGACATCACTGCGGCACAGCGTGATGTCACTGATCCCTGTTGAGTAGATAGGCTGTATTCTAATTAATATTGTTCAGTCCACCACGTGTCTCTACTAATTGCCAAGTACGTAACAGCTGAGGCACTGCGCTAAACTTCCATCCTCCGATTGGTTACCTAACCCATCTACAACTCAACATTCTACGAGTCCAGCTACCCTATAGTTCAGGGGTTTCCCAACTCACCCTTTACAGTCCAGGTTTTAAGGATATCTATGCTTAAGTATACTTAACTAGTACTGCAGTCAGTTTGATTATAACATATGTGCTCATCCATGGATATCCTTAAACCCTGGACTGTTAGGCAAGCCTTGAGGACGGAGTTAGCTTTAGCTCTCCGGCAGTAGCCCTACATGTGGATTTCTTTTGACCCTTTTAATCCTGAATGTTGCAGACCTCTTTAAACTCCATTCCTGCAAGTAATTTCTTCCAGGAAACCGCTTCTCTCTCACCCGCGCCGCAAGATTTCTGTACATGCGAATCAGTCAAGACTTGGCTTTAATAAATATTCAGCAGTTTTAAGGAGACCAGTACAGTCTTAGAGATATCAAAGCACACTGTAGTTTTATTTTAATAGGATTATAAAATCTGACAAGCACAGGAAAAGTGTCTGGAGATTACGGGAGGCGTCTGATCTCGGTTTGCGGCTTGTCTGTCCTGCAGATTGTCATAGATCCCTGGGGGAATATCACAGCTCTGGGTTGGAATGCGTGCCTGGTACCGCTAAGCAGCAGAGAGTTAGTGCTGGGGGTACGGCTGCGTTACCCAGCATTCACAGTCATACTCTGTGCGCTGACAAGTTCTAGGCGCTACCACCTAATAATCCAGGTGGAATTGTTTATTTCATAATGTGAATAGTTGAGACCCCAAAATTGACTCGATTGTCACTTCAATGGATGTGTCGACAGTCACATTGTAGCCATATATAGACACCATACTGTCGGCAGGTACATAATGTAGACATCTAATTTTAAGCCTAATCCTAAATGTTTTAGTGTCAACGCCTTGGCTGTGTCGACATTATGCCATTAAATATTATGGTGTCGACATTATTACATCTCCATTTCCGTGGATTAATTTTAATTATCTAGTCAGTGATCCAAGCAACAAAGTGTCCCTCAGAAACAGGAGCCGTTCATCTGCACGCCCCTAGCCTATATGGAAATGGCCTGACTGCTCTGCAGACCCGTGTATCCATGCGGCTCTCCTGCCTTCCCGATACACTGCAATTTGCAACAGGGGAACCAAGCACTGTCACATATAACACATTACAGTGTATTGTAGAGACTGCATGGAAACTTGTGCCTGCAGACCCGTCCAATGGTTCCCGTGCAGACTGAGCGGTGTGCTGCAATGCGGCTTATTAACATAAAAAAAGGTGGAATTACATCAACCATATATCTCTAATGTGTTTGCATGCACCTGTTGGTGGTGGTAGCCATTTTGTGACTCCTGAGAATCAATTCACTGGGAAATGGCGGTGTACCTATACTACCCAACTTCCCCAATTCAGGACATTTATTACATTGCTAGGACTCCCCCGGGTGATGCGGGCACCAATGATATTGGAATAGCCAGGCATTCTACCTGGGAACGTGACACACCCCAAAGTGACACAGTCACGCCTCTGAGCGATTCTTCTCATCGACTCTACAGCGGCATTCGTAGACTACGAAATTCATAATGGCAGTAGAATATCATTGTAGCAGACGGTGGCAGCCGCCATTTTGTGAGCTGAACCACTTCACCAGGAACCAGGCCTTGGTTTATTGCGAATTGATTAGTTACTTTTAAATATTGGTTCAGCTCACAAAATGGCTGCCACTGATGTGTGCTGGCGGCATGAACAACAAACAATTGTGGCCATATTTGTCATTATTTCTAAACTGACCTCTTTAACATGCTCAATGTATTACAAGAGTATTGCTTTGGAGGTTTTTGTCCATTGGAGCCACCCGTCAATGGGTGTTAGGCCTGATGCCTGTAGATCTGGGTCAGCAAGGTCCACTTTCCTCACAGTCGAAAAAGCAGCCAACCTGCGATGAATAAAATATTACCATAAGGCGTTCATTATTGAAACACGCTTCCTTTCCTGTGACGGCTACACAGAATATTTCTGTCACTAGCGTCGGAGATCGTTGTCCAGCTTCGGTCACGTTACAGATGAATGTTTATATCTACATTGTTCTGCCTTGATACTATAGCGTCGCACAGATTACTTCACTATTAAAACTATATTGAGTGATATATTATGTCCAGATTCTTCTTCGCTGGTCATGCAACAGTATATCCTTTCATTAACTTTATTCCCTCCGGAGGAACCAGACGTGGTACTCTGCCAGTAATAATTGTGGAAAATCTGTGATATCCTGATTTATAACAATATAAAGTTGTGTAACTCTGGTGTACATGTGTATTAAAGCAGAGACCTCTTTCACTACTGGCAAGCAGCCTATTGTTGTATATTTCTAAAACTCTGGCTCCCAAAATAAGTCTGAGGCTATAAAGTCTTATAGAACCACTCGCTGAGAAGTTGCTGGGTTGATATTTTGTTACCGGCCTTTCAAATGGGAGCGCACAGGGCTGTATTAAATAACATTGCTTCAAACAGCATTAATGTGCCGTTACCCATAGTAGCCAATCAAATTAAAGCTCTCTAGTTCAACTACACTTGACAGCTGAAAGCTGAAATCTGATTTGTTGCTGTGGGTTACAGCAAATTACTGCTGTTTGAGACACAATCTATACATCTTATAAATGAGAACGTTTGTCTGATTGCGTTAAACTCTGAAACCACGGAACCTATTGTGATGCTGTTTTCACCATTGTTTTCTCAGGTAGGTTTTAGGCTAAGTATCTGTCGTCAGGGGGGCTGTGGCGGGGCTCCGCGGGGAGGGGTCCTGTGCACTTCTCTCTGCAAATAAAACCCTAGGTAACCGACTTCCGTTATCACCGACTTCCACTTCCGACTAGTCCATCAAAATAATACCCATTTCTCATCGCAGAAATAACCCGGTATCGACGTGGCATATTGCCGGGTCGACACGGGTCGGTGTGCAATGTGAGAATTCCCGGGTTGCCTGACTTGGTAATTCAACCCGGGTAATAAGAAGGGTTATTCCTGGGTTGAATACCGGGTCAGTGGCAGTGTGAACCGGTTGCTGGGTCGATGGGACCCGTTCACAGCATAAGGAGAGGCGGCGCCCCCACTGCTATGGCAACAGAAGCCAGCTGTTAGGGTCCAATGTCTGATCCCACCCGGGAAGGAGCCGTTTCCAATTCCCGGGTGGGATCTGGCATTGAAGATGTTCCAGGAGACTCACGGATATCGGGGAGTCCTGACAGACTCCCAACAAAATAAGCCGCCGCTTCGCTCTTTCTGAGGTAAGCGAGGCCTTGATGCAAAATGCGTCATCACGGCCACGCATTGTGTGTCAGCACGCAGCGGGGGCAGGGACAAGATGACGCAAAATTGCCCTGTCACTCCAGCACACTTGTCCCTTGCACCTCACTTGTTGGATCTCCCAGAGGGGATGTTCCAAAATGAGGAAAGTGTGCTAGACGGGGTGCAGATAGTTCTATGGGGGTCATTCCGGGTTGATCGTAGCTGTGCTAAATTTAGCACAGCTACGATCATTTTCCCTGACATGCGGGGGGGACGCCCAGCACAGGGCTAGTCCGCCCCGCATGTCAGTCTGCCCCCCCCCCCCCCCTCGCACAAATACAAAGGCATCGCACAGCAGCGATGCCTTTGTATTTGAGGAGTAACTCCCGGCCAGCTGCAGGAGCAAGTCATGCAGCCGCCGCGGCCCGCCCCCCCAACGGTCCGGCCACGCCTGCGTTGGCCGGACAGCTCCCCCTAAACGGCGGCTTAACGCCGCCGTTCAGCCCCCTCCCGCCCAGCGACCGCCTCTGTCTCAGAGACGATCGCTAGGTAACGAAAGCTGCCATGCGCCGGCGCATGTGCAGTTCCAACCCGATCCCTGCACTGTGATAAACTGCAGCGACCGATCGGGTCGGAATGACCCCCTATGTTCTTGAACTGCAGTATAGCTTTATACCCACTAAAGCAATAAGTAGAGTTACAGAGATGTCGGCTTTATTACCTAGAAATGTATGTTCCTTTTCAAATAGTTTATGCAACTCTGCGTGGCTCAGTGGTTAAATGCACTTCATCCATTACATTGACGCTGCGAGGCTTGCCGGTATAAATCCCACTGTCGGCTTCATGTGCTCTTGCACAATTCACTTTCTGTGCTCCAGACGATGCAGATTGGATTTGAAGCTCAAAGGGGTGAAGTTAGTCAGCGAATATAAAACACTTTAGGCAGGTGGAATGGCTCGGCTGTTATAGTGTTTAAATGATATTATCCCCATTTGCAGATCTGCAGAGCAAGACGAGCGCAGATGTCCTCGTACGTTTATGAGCCATGTATAAGACATAAGGGTTATTTTGTACTGTCGTACAGAATACAGATGTAATAAGCCTGGAGAAGGCATAAAGAAGTGATAAGTGCAAGGTGATAACGCACCAGCCAATCAGCTCCAATATGTAAATGAACAGTTAGGAGCTGATTGGCTGGTGCATTATCACTTTCCACTTATCACTGCTTTATCACTTCTCCAGGCTTAATACATCTGCCCCAATGTATTTATCTATGCTTTGCACTTATCTCCATTCTCATATCCAGTTACAGTTGCGGCAATGTAACACATGTGACCCTAAAATCATTATCCAGAAAGTCATCATTTTAAAGAGACAAGCAATGAGTGACACGAGTATAATACGCGAGGTTCCTGGGGTTCACTGTCCCTTGTGGGCTGCACAATGTGCGATGGTGGGGTTAATTACGGTAAATCCCCCCGGCATTTAGCAGAGGCCGCACACAACAGGTGCAGAGACATGGCGTTGTCTCCCCTCCCGCCATGTGGTTCACCAGACACTGGGCAGCCCAGGCGCTGGCAGAATCTTGGCTCTTTCCCAGCAGAGAACTGCCAGCTGGAAAGGAGACTGTTTGAGTTGGGAGTCTGACTCCGGTCTCTTTCCACATCCCCTACCGAGAGAAAAATACTGAGTTCTCACCGCAGGCTGCTCCAGCTACACAAAATTAATGGGATTTAATTGTTGAGCGCAGGACGCAGCGTGAAAGCTGACATACTGGAGGTCCTTTATCAGCGCTCCCAGCTGTAAAAAACAACATTGCATTTATCAAAGTGAGAGCCGTGCTGTTTTCAATCAAGTTCTTTATTATTTTCAAACACATTACTAAGGCTTTATTTTATTATTATTATTATTATTTTTTATGTGTCTGGTGTATGGGTCATCTGATATAAGATCATCTAAAACCCTTTTTTTATTTTAAATAATAATATAACAGATTATACCTGATACCTACCTTCCGTCAGTGCTAACATAGCTGGAACATATACAGTTAAAATTAGGCTGCTGCCTAGGGCCCAGTGGGCATTAAGGGGCCCAAATTAAACTTAATTTTTCCTTTTTATTTTTTTCTTAACAAAGAGATTGTGGACAAAGGACCCCCAAACCAATATCTTACCTGGGGCGCCATGAGTTTTTGCTCAAGCTCTGGACTGTCCTAACCCTATCAGCAGGTACGTTCCAACCGCCAGATGTTAGGGAGACCTATCCCCACTCACCTTGGCAGCTGAAGGGTGTAGCACTCCCCCCTGAAGATGCAGCCTAATGAGTTTTTGATGAATCTTTGGGTAGACTCTTTTTTTAGGGGGAGATGTGTCAATCCTTGGAGAGAGATAAAGTACCAACCAATCAGCTTCTGGAATTTTTTTTAAGCGCAGTCTGTAAAATAAGCTGGCTGGTTGGTACTTTTTACTCTTTCTTTAAGGTTTGATACGTCTCCTCATTAGAGAGAGTAAATTCTATGGATGTTGCGTAAGAATCTGTGATCAGAAGATTCATCTGTTTACAGGTTTTTGTAACACAATTATCCACACGTCTAAACGTGTTAGATGTTATATCAGCCCTTCTGATCTAAAATTATGTTAATATTGCCTGTCAAAGCATAGTGGAAGGTCTGCCAGCCCCAGTGGAAATAACATCTAATATTCGTTATTTAAAAACTGTTTTGGATGTCCATTTCTGCATCTGTTGCCCGTACTACCGTTAAAGCAATTCTTCGTCATATAATGAACGCCTCTATCCTATTTGTCTGTCACCTCTACTTATTTATCAATGACCATGTCCCATGTAATTCAAGTACTTGGAGCCTTCATATCAGGTTCTCCTCTTCCCAGCTGATAGGAATATTTTAATAGCTTATGACCATATCATTACATGTTGGATATTTTTATCTAGGGTTACTATTTCACCCGTACTTAATGGAGAAGTCTCCTGAGCTTGATAAGATGGATTTCTTAAAGGTAACTTCTCCCAAACCCCCACCCTCGCCCCAAGAAAACAAAACAAAAAGATATGGGTGGCATTTGATTACATTAGGTGGGGCAATGAAACTTGTTTAGCGTGGCTTAGGGCCACTAGGCCTACCAGGCAGGAATTCTGGCAGGTTTGGTGGGTTGTGGTATAGGAGATCGATATGCATAATATCTGCATTCACCAAGATGACAAGAGAATATTGAGAAGGTTTCAAAATTGACCTAACCACAGCCTTACCCTAAGCGCAGCCTAACCCTATCCCTAACCACAGCCTTACCCTAAGCGCAGCCTAACCCTATCCCTAAACACAGCCTTTTCCTAAGCACCGCCTAATTCTATCCCTAACCACAGCCTTACCCTAAATGTAGCCTAACCCTGTCCCTAACCACAGCCTTACACTAAGTGTAGCCTAACCTATGCCTAACCACAGCCTTACCCTAAGCGCAGCCTAACCCTATCCCTAACCACAGCCTTACCCTAAGCACAGCCTAACCCTATCCCTAACCACAGCCTTACCCTAAGCGCAGCCTAACCCTATCCCTAACCACAGCCATACCCTAAGCACAGCCTAATCCTATACCTAACCACTGCCTTACCCTAAGCGCAGCCTAACCACAGCCATACCTTAAGCGCAGCCTAACCCTATCCCTAACCACAGCCTTACCCTAAGCGCAGCCTAACCCTATCCCTAACCACAGCCTTACCCTAAGCGCAGTCTAACCCTATCCCTAACCACAGCCTTACCCTAAGCGCAGCCTAACCACAGCCATACCCTAAGCGCAGCCTAACCACAGCCATACCCTAAGCGCAGCCTAATCCTATATCTAACCACATCCTTACCCTAGGAGCAGCCTAACCACATCCTTAACCTAGGCGCAGCCTAAATCTATCCTAACCACAGACTTACCCTAAGTGCAGATACTGGTTTGGGTCTCCTCCTCTGCCTCTCATGGGTTAAGGCAATCTGGGCCCTAAGCCTAGGTTTCCTAGAGGATAATTTACCTTTGTTACAAATTAATATCATTCAAATTAGTTAAAAAAGTTTTACTGTAAGGATCAAACACGCTATAGCCCAGTGTTGTATACAGGAGGGGATGAGAGATTTATATTATACTGGTAATAGGTGGTGTAATCAGATAAACAAGTAATAGGGGAGAGAAGCCAAAACTGCTCATAACCCCCCCCCCCCCCCCAATCAGATTAATGTCTGTTGTCTCAACCTTATTGAACCCCCTAACTGGTCATTCTGATCTCTGCCTTCAGCCTTAGTTTAACCCCTGTACCCTGGGCTGTTAATTTCTACATCAGACAAAAAGCTAAAAGACCACCTTGATTTTTTGATCACAATTGCAGGTCTCGCTCTGATTCACAGGCAGAAAGCAGCCCTTCACGTTTTATTGCTTTCTCTATTGTCATGGAGGCTGGCGTAAATCTTCTGCAGACTTTATGGCTTTATGGTCCTATCACCCTAGTGTTAAACGTGTTATAGAAAGATCAAAGCCTGTCTGCAGCCGGCCTGGGATGCAGAAAAATAAGAAGTCTTCTTTTATTCAGCAGTCTCCAGGAACTCCTAATTTGTTCAGTATTTTAACACCTCTCTTCTCGCTTTAAAACCTAACCCTGCAGCTTTAGAACTTGGATTCCAGAATGTCTGGTATCGAATTCCGATGTTTGCCTTGGTTCCAAAACTCCAAACCATCTTTGAATTTTAAATCTAACTTGTATGTTGTTTACGATCTTATGTTGAAGTGGAAATAAAAGGTTAGGACCAGAATAAGGGTCACTGACATTTGATTGGTCTGCAAAATCCAATAATTATGTGCACACAAGCATTGTGCGTTATGTGATGGGGTTCGTCCAGGTAGGAGGGTGGCAATGGGAACCACATTCCTTTCAACATTTTTACTGGTGGGAATCGGGACATTTGAATGGCAGAACTTGTTCGCCTACCTTCCCAACTGCCTATCCGGTCTGGATAATGTAGTCCCATTGGGAAGGTCGGACAGAACCCTTCATTCAATGCCAAGGCCGTTCTGGGATGAAGAATGAAAATTATACTATTGTTACAAATGTACAGCACCTTCACCTTTGATGGTCATAGTGTGACCGGGGGACCCAAGTGCAGCAGTCTCCCCCATACCTCTTCCTAGCGGCGCCATTTCTCCCCCCGGTACTATTCAGAACCATGCGTAGGAGAGAGAAATTACTTTGCCATAGTGCTACAAATTATCAAGGGTCTATTTGTTCTGTCAGAGGGGTTACTGAGTACGGACATTTTACATATCAAACGTAAAAAAAAATGAGGCATTCTCAGCCTGAAAGAATAATAATATATTTCCAAGGTTTGTTTCTACATGCGGCTATTAATTCTGCACAGTGCCATCTGACTACCATGGCAACCACAGTCACATTGCACTTGATCTAGTGAGCAGAGACGCTTCACCACAACCCTCTGAGCTCTGTTTTCCCTGTGACATCCTCCCCGTATTGAATACTGTAATGTAGTGTTAACTAAACCATGCTTGTCTTTTACACATTCGCATAAGAAGAGCTAGAAGGGTCGGGAAAATGACAATACAGAATTACAGTATAAGGTGTGGAAAGGACAATCATAATCATTAATTCAGTTCCAGTCCTACCATTTTATAGAGACTTCCCCATATAAGTTAATATGGTCTTTTAAGGTGAGCTAGAGAGGAATCTATAGGCTTGTGTGGAAAAAAAAAAAAGGTTTTGTGGAGTCATCTTCCCCGCGGCATCGGGAACCCTCCCCGGTATACAGAGTACCAAAGGTTACAGAAGGCCATGAGCTACAGTAGGAAATCTGATTTGATTATTCGGTGTTGTATGAATGCAGGGAGGAGCGTGAATGGAGCCATTGCCAGCGTTCCTTCAGTTGCCAGCCAAGCCCTGGAGCAAACAAGGCTCTTATTCTCTATTCATTCATTACAAACAAGATGGGTTTTATGAGAAAATGACAGCTCTCTCCTTTTATTTTGCACCGAGCTGGATCATGCTCGTCTCTTTTACAGACGTGACCTTCTTTCCCGGCTCTCGGAAATCATATGTCTACACTGATCTTGTGTCTGGTTGGCGAGCAGGGACCTCAGAAGACAAACCAGTCATCCTGTTGTACGCTTCACTAATGAGATCATCTCAGGAATTCTCCTTGTGTCCTTGCACCTCACACTATACCACTCCGATGTTCTCTCCCACCCCCAAATAAAATAAAGGGCAATATATATTAAACAGCTTTGAAAGAATGATAAAGGACCGTATGTCATCCGATCGGCCTTCCGCTACCTAAAGATGAACATTGATAAGGCCAGCTTGTGAGGTTCCACCTGCAAACGTTTTGGTTTTTTTTTCTGTGCACTAATAGGGATCATTGGTGATTGTTAGATATACGCCCATATTATAGGGGGATATAGATTCCTATTGGTCTGTGCGATCACACCCCCTCGGCGTGCAGCACTGATGGCAAGAAGCTGCTGCACTGACATGCCTCTTGGTGGTCACATGCCTCTACTCACAGGTTACTAACTGCTTTGGGACTCATTTACATCTGGCTGTGAGGCACCAATCAATTACTGCTGGTAGTTTTTGTAACCACTGCACGCCCCCAGTGAATTAAGTTGAAAGTGGAGAAACTGCTCTTGATTGGCTGAATGTCTACTAAGTAGGCGGGCTCACAAGGAGCTCCTCGGGGGCAGTTATATATCACTCCTTTGTTTGTTTTTTTCCCTCCCAATGGATTATGGTGGATAAAGAACAAAATATTGTAGGCAGTGCCATAGCGAGATTCGGTGGACCACTGCCGGGGGTTGGCGGCTCTAACCCTCTGGCAGTTGACATTATGATGTCACATAACAAGTACTGGTAGTAGGAAGCTCCTGTTTGGCAGCACTGGCCAGGAGCTTCCTACTACCAAATATATCAAGGGTTTTAACAAAGTCCAGGAGGGAAACATTCTCCATATGAAGAGTAGCAATAGGACACGAGGACATGCACTGAGACTGGAGGGGGGGAGGTTCAGGAGAAATATGAGGAAAAATTACTTCCCAGAAAGGGTAGTGGACAATTGGAATAGCCTCCCATCAGAGGTGGTAGAGGCTAAGACAGTGGAGCAATTTATACATGCATGGGATAGACATAAGGATATCCTTACAAAGAAATAAGGATCAAATAAGTTTTAAGATAAAAATATGGTAAAAAAAAAAAAAAAGGGGGTCAGACTAGATGGACCACGTGCCATCAAGTTCTATGTTTCTATTCCCTAGCTTACAGCCCTGGTCGTAGCTAAGGGACTATGGCCAAGGGTACCAAGACGGGACCACTGCTAGATGTGTATGGCGAATTGTAAAATTGGAATATGGCGCTCTGTAACACTGTGGGTTTACCTTTTAAATGTGGGGTTTTTTTCCACCAGAAAAAGCCCTAGACATATGATGCTGTACTAAAATCATATCTCTCCCCCCCCCCCCCCCCCCCCCCCCTGTCTCTAATGACCTCCTATTATTCCCAGTGTCACTAGCAAAGGAAGAAGTGTTGGTTACAGCGGCTCCAGTATTAATTAAGTGTGTTCCTTCATAATCCCCAGGCCTACATCTACTACAGTATATTAAAGCATTGCAATAACTTTGGGTCGGGTTACTGGGATATTTCATGACAGAAGCCAGTTTTCATGAATGCATAAAATGTCCCTGATTTATGCTCCAAGAACAACAGGACAATTTGTTTTAACACTATTCCAAATACTTTTACAGTGACAAGACAATTTTTGATGTTGCTACAGTATGTCCCATGTCCAGTAATAATCTATGCCTCGAGGAAATAGTGCAATGACACGACTGTGTAATTTAGTGTTTTTCCCCCTGATATTACAGGTTCTGTTCTTAGTGCTTAAAAAAGAAGTTGTCGGATGCTCTGACAGGAGGAATGCAGATGTGTTAAAATACCTTGCTTATTGGTCACACTGCCACCTTCCCGCCACCTTGTATTTGTGACTGAAAGGTTTCGCTTCAGTAAAAAGTCCAGTTCCGATAACAGTTATCTGTGTTTATTTGTGTCTTTTGGGAGCAACCACTCCAGTTCTTAAAAGGTTATCTCTTTCCTACACCTCTTGGCCATGTTGTATGCTGCACCAACGTTTATCCATTTTGTGGACTGAAGGAATGATTATGAATGATTAGTTTACATATTCATAAGGAGCCGCTGGTATCACTGAGGCCCATAAATGTGTTTTGCACCTCAGCGATGTCGCCGCTTCCTAGTGAATTTATACTAGGTTGCCTTCTCAATAGTTAAGCACACAAAATGGCTGCCTCCGCTGTGTCAGCAACAACTTAAATGATTATTTTAGCATTCGTTTTGATCTTGGCACCTACTCAGAACACATTGTGTGGAATCTGTTGTGAGTTGGAACAATAAAGGATAATTGCAGACAGGTGTGGAGAGGTCACAGGAATCTGTCTGTCGCGTTACGCGATACAGGGCTCCCTCATTATGTTGACAGAGGGTCTGATGACAAATGGGAATGGAGGTCTGAGGAAAAGCATCTGCGTTCCGTCTCCTCTGGTGACCTTTTAATACGTCAATTGACCACAAACGTTTCCTGTAGCAAAACTATAAATAATAAGAATTTACTTACCGATAATTCTATTTCTCGGAGTCCGTAGTGGATGCTGGGGTTCCTGAAAGGACCATGGGGAATAGCGGCTCCGCAGGAGACAGGGCACAAAAAAGTAAAGCTTTACTAGGTCAGGTGGTGTGCACTGGCTCCTCCCCCTATGACCCTCCTCCAGACTCCAGTTAGGTACTGTGCCCGGACGAGCATACACAATAAGGGAGGCATTTTGAATCCCGGGTAAGACTCATACCAGCCACACCAATCACACCGTACAACTTGTGATCTAAACCCAGTTAACAGTATGACAACAGAAAGGGCCTCTTAAAGATGGCTCCTTAACAATAACCCGAATTAGTTAACAATAACTATGTACAAGTATTGCAGATAATCCGCACTTGGGATGGGCGCCCAGCATCCACTACGGACTCCGAGAAATAGAATTATCGGTAAGTAAATTCTTATTTTCTCTATCGTCCTAAGTGGATGCTGGGGTTCCTGAAAGGACCATGGGGATTATACCAAAGCTCCCAAACGGGCGGGAGAGTGCGGATGACTCTGCAGCACCGAATGAGAGAACTCCAGGTCCTCCTTTGCCAGGGCATCAAATTTGTAAAATTTTACAAACGTGTTCTCCCCCGACCACGTAGCTGCTCGGCAGAGTTGTAATGCCGAGACCCCTCGGGCAGCCGCCCAAGATGAGCCCACCTTCCTTGTGGAGTGGGCTTTTACAGTTTTAGGCTGTGGCAGGCCTGCCACAGAATGTGCAAGTTGAATTGTGTTACAAATCCAACGAGCAATCGACTGCTTAGAAGCAGGTGCGCCCAACTTGTTGGGTGCATACAATATAAACAGCGAGTCAGATTTTCTGACTCCAGCCGTCCTTGCAATGTATATTTTTAAGGCTCTGACAACGTCCAACAACTTGGAGTCCTCCAAGTCGCTAGTGGCCGCAGGCACCACAATAGGTTGGTTCAGATGAAATGCTGATACCACTTTAGGGAGAAAATGCGGACGAGTCCGCAGTTCTGCCCTATCCGAATGGAAGATTAGATAAGGACTTTTATAAGATAAAGCCGCCAATTCAGATACTCTCCTGGCAGAGGCCAGGGCTAGTAACATAGTCACTTTCAATGTGAGATATTTCAAATCCACCTTTTTCAATGGTTCAAACCAATGGGATTTGAGGAAATCTAAAACTACATTTAGATCCCACGGTGCCACCGGAGGCACCACAGGAGGCTGTATATGCAGTACTCCCTTGACAAAAGTCTGGACCTCAGGGACAGAGGCCAATTCTTTTTGGAAGAATATTGACAGGGCCGAAATTTGAACCTTAATGGATCCCAATTTGAGACCCATAGATAATCCTGATTGCAGGAAATGTAGGAAACGACCCAGTTGGAATTCCTCCGTCGGAACCCTCCGATCCTCGCACCACGCTACATATTTTCGCCAAATGCGGTGATAATGTTTCACGGTGACTTCCTTCCGTGCCTTAATCAAGGTAGGAATGACTTCTTCTGGAATGCCTTTCCCTTTTAGGATCTGGCGTTCAACCGCCATGCCGTCAAACGCAGCCGCGGTAAGTCTTGAAAAAGACAGGGACCCTGCTGTAGCAGGTCCCTTCTCAGAGGTAGAGGCCACGGTTCGTCCGTGAGCATCTCTTGAAGTTCCGGATACCAAGTCCTTCTCGGCCAATCCGGAACCACTAGTATTGTTCTTACTCTTCTTTGCCGTATGATCTTCAATACCTTTGGTATGAGCGGCAGAGGAGGAAACACATACACTGACTGGTACACCCAAGGAGTTACCAGTGCGTCCACAGCTATTGCCTGTGGATCTCTTGACCTGGCGCAATATTTGTCCAGTTTCTTGTTGAGGCGAGACGCCATCATGTCTACAATTGGTCTTTCCCAACGGTCTATTAACATGTTGAAGACTTCTGGATGTAGACCCCACTCTCCCGGATGAAGATCGTGTCTGCTGAGGAAGTCTGCTTCCCAGTTGTCCACGCCCGGGATGAACACTGCTGACAGTGCTATCACGTGATTCTCCGCCCAGCGAAGAATCTTGGCAGCTTCTGCCATTGCACTCCTGCTTCTTGTGCCGCCCTGCCTGTTTACATGGGCGACCGCCGTGATGTTGTCCGACTGAATCAACACCGGCTTTCCTTGCAGGAGAAGTTCCGCCTGGCTTAGAGCATTGTAGATTGCTCTTAGTTCCAGAATGTTTATGTGAAGAGACTTTTCCAGACTCGTCCATACTCCCTGGAAGTTTCTTCCTTGTGTGACTGCTCCCCAGCCTCTCAGGCTGGCGTCCGTGGTCACCAGGATCCAATCCTGAATGCCGAATCTGCGGCCTTCTAATAGGTGAGCCTTCTGCAACCACCACAGAAGTGACACCCTTGTCTTTGGTGACAGGGTTATTCGCAGGTGCATCTGCAGATGCGACCCTGACCATTTGTCCAACAGATCCCTTTGGAATATTCTTGCATGGAATCTGCCGAATGGAATTGCTTCGTAAGAAGCCACCATTTTTCCCAGGACTCTTGTGCATTGATGTACTGACACTTTTCCTGGTTTTAGGAGGTTCCTGACCAGATCGGATAACTCCTTGGCTTTTTCCTCTGGAAGGAAAACCTTTTTCTGAACCGTGTCCAGAATCATTCCTAGGAACAGCAGACGAGTTGTCGGGATTAAATGGGATTTTGGAATATTCAGAATCCACCCGTGTTGTCTTAGCACCTCTTGAGATAGTGCTAAAGCTGTCTCCAGCTGTTCTCTGGACCTTGCCCTTATTAGGAGATCGTCCAAGTATGGGATAACTAATACGCCTTTTCTTCGAAGAAGAATCATCATCTCGGCCATTACCTTGGTAAAGACCCGAGGCGCCGTGGACAATCCGAACGGCAGCGTCTGAAACTGATAGTGACAGTTTTGAACAATGAACCTGAGGTACCCCTGGTGTGCGGGGTAAATCGGAACGTGTAGATACGCATCCTTGATGTCCAAGGATACCATAAAGTCCCCTTCTTCCAGGTTCGCTATCACTGCTCTGAGTGACTCCATCTTGAACTTGAACTTTTTTATGTAGAGGTTCAAGGACTTCAGATTTAGAATAGGCCTTACCGAGCCATCCGGCTTCGGTACCACAAATAGAGTGGAATAATACCCCTTTCCTTGTTGTAATAGGGGTACTTTGACTATCACCTGCTGAGCGTACAGCTTGTGAATGGCTTCCAACACCCTCTCCCTTTCGGAAGAGACGGTTGGTAAGGCAGACTTCAGGAAACGATGAGGAGTATCCGTCTCTAATTCCAACCTGTACCCCTGAGATATTATCTGCAGGATCCAGGGGTCTACCTGCGAGTGAGCCCACTGCGCGCTGTAATTTTTGAGACGGCCCCCCACTGTCCCCGAGTCCGCTTGAGAGGCCCCAGCGTCATGCTGAGGTTTTTGCAGGAGCCGGGGAGGGCTTCTGTTCCTGGGAAGGAGCTGCCTGTTGGTGTCTCTTCCCTCTTCCTCTGCCTCGTGGCAGGTACGACAAGCCCTTTGCTCTCTTATTTTTGTAGGAGCGAAAAGGCTGCGGTTGAAAGGTCGGTGCCTTTCTCTGTTGGGGAGTGACTTGAGGTAAAAAAGTGGATTTCCCGGCAGTAGCCGTGGCCACCAAGTCTGATAGACCAACTCCAAATAACTCCTCCCCTTTATACGGCAAAACCTCCATGTGACGTTTTGAATCCGCATCGCCTGTCCACTGTCGTGTCCATAAGGCTCTTCTGGCTGAAATGGACATAGCACTCACCCGAGATGCCAGTGTGCAAATATCCCTCTGTGCATCACGCATATAGATAAATGCATCCTTTATTTGTTCTAACGACAGTAAAACATTGTCCCTATCTAGGGTATCAATATTTTCAATCAGGGATTCTGACCAAACTACTCCAGCACTGCACATCCAGGCAGTTGCTATAGCTGGTCGTAGTATAACACCTGCATGTGTGTATATATTCTTTTGAATAACTTCCATCTTTCTATCTGATGGATCCTTAAGTGCGGCCGTCTCAGGAGAGGGTAACGCCACTTGTTTGGATAAGCGTGTGAGCGCCTTGTCCACCTTAGGGGGTGTTTCCCAGCGCGCCCTAACCTCTGGCGGGAAAGGGTATAATGCCAATAACTTTTTTGAAATTATCAACTTTTTATCAGGAGCAACCCACGCTTCATCACACACGTCATTTAATTCTTCTGATTCAGGAAAAACTGTTTGTAGTTTTTTCACACCATACATAATACCCTGTTTTACGGTATCTGTAGTATCAGCTAAATGTAACGTCTCCTTCATTGCCAAAATCATATAACGTGTGGCCCTACTGGAAAATACGTTTGAATTTCTACCGTCGTCACTGGAATCAGTGCCCGTGTCTGGGTCTGTGTCGACCGACTGAGGCAAAGGGCGTTTTACAGCCCCTGACGGTGTTTGAGGCGCCTGGACAGGCATTAATTGATTGTCCGGCCGCCTCATGTCCTCAACTGACTGTTTAAGGGAAGATAAACCATCACGTAATTCCACAAATAAAGGCATCCATTCTGGTGTCGACCCCCTGGGGGGTGACATCTGCATATTTGGCAATTGCTCCGCCTCCACACCAATATCGTCCTCATACATGTCGACACCACGTACCGACACACACCGCAAACTCACAGGGAATGCTCTAATGAAGACAGGACCCACTAGCCCTTTTGGGGAGACAGAGGGAGAGTCTGCCAGCACACACCACAAAGCGCTATATATACAAGGGATATCCTTATATTAAGTGCTCCCTTATAGCTGCTTTAATATATATATATATAGCCATTAATGTGCCCCCCCTCTCTGTTTTACCCTGTTTCTGTAGTGCAGTGCAGGGGAGAGACCTGGGAGCCGTTCTGACCAGCGGAGCTGTGACAGAAAATGGCGCCGTGTGCTGAGGAGATAGGCCCCGCCCCTTTTTCGGCGGGTTCTTCTCCCGCTATTTTTCCAGTCAGGCAGGGGTTAAATATCTCCATATAGCCCCTATGGGCTATATGTGAGGTATTTTTAGCCTTGTATAAGGTTTATATTTGCCTCTCAGAGCGCCCCCCCCCAGCGCTCTGCACCCTCAGTGACTGCCCAGTGAAGTGTGCTGAGAGGAAAATGGCGCACAGCTGCAGTGCTGTGCGCTACCTTATGAAGACTGAGGAGTCTTCAGCCGCCGTTTTCCGGACCTCTTCACGCTTCAGCATCTGCAAGGGGGTCGGCGGCGCGGCTCCGGGACCGGACTCCACGGCTGGGCCTGTGTTCGATCCCTCTGGAGCTAATGGTGTCCAGTAGCCAAGCAGCAAATCCACTCTGCATGCAGGTGAGTTTACTACTTTCCCCCTAAGTCCCACGTTGCAGTGATCCTGTTGCCAGCAGGACTCACTGTAAAGAAAAAAAACCTAAACTAAACTTTCTCTAAGCAGCTCTTTAGGAGAGCCACCTAGATTGCACCCTTCTCGTTCGGGCACAAAATCTAACTGGAGTCTGGAGGAGGGTCATAGGGGGAGGAGCCAGTGCACACCACCTGACCTAGTAAAGCTTTACTTTTTTGTGCCCTGTCTCCTGCGGAGCCGCTATTCCCCATGGTCCTTTCAGGAACCCCAGCATCCACTTAGGACGATAGAGAAATATATGCTTTGTGCTATATGCTTCACTATGAAACAGCAGTGTCTGAGGTGACTCCATTTTGACCCAAACTTGTTTATAACTGTCTTCTCAGGCGTCAACGTCATGTTACGGAAAATCGCAGTGGCCGCTGCTTCTAAGCCAGCCGTGGAGATCAAGCAGGAAGATCAGTTGTTCTACATCAAAACCTCCACCACCGTCCGGACCACTGAGATCAACTTCAAAATAGGGGAGGAATTTGAGGAACAGACTGTAGATGGGCGTCCATGTAAGGTGAGGATCAGGGTACTGTAGATGCAGTCAGTCAACTAGTTAGTTCTACTGGTTTCATGACAGAAATATTCCATTACAATCTCTCGCTCAAGGGGCCTGGTGCAGAGGTGGTCACAAACCCATATGTTGAGCGTATCCAACGTATTGGGTGGTAACTCAAGGGGCCTGGTGCAGAGGTGGACACAAGCCCATATGTGGAGGGTATCCAACGTATTGGGTGGTAACTGGGCATCCTTACATAGGTCCAGTCAGGGCGTGTGTACGGAACTGCGGCCTATGCAGAGTTTGAGTCTATGTGTACTTACGTCTGTTTCAGATGCATATTTTGCACAGAGGATGGGGCTGGGGTAAGTGCGCACTGATAATAATGACCGCCATGAAATCAAACGCGTGGATATTGGTTGGCTGGACTGGAGATATATTTGCATGCCGGTAATGTACGTATTTAGGGGGTCATTCCAAGTTGATCGCTCGCTAGCTGGTTTTAGCAGCCGTGCAAACGCTATGCCGCCGCCCACTGGGAGTGTATCTTAGCTTAGCAGAAGTGCGAACGCGTGTGCAGCCGAGCTCTGCAAAAACAGTTTGTGCAGTTTCAGAGAACCTACTCAGCGCTTGCGATCACTTCAGCCTATTCGTGTCCGGATTTGACGTCATACACCGCCCATCTACGCCTGCGTTTTTTCAGACACGCCTGCGTTTTTGCAAACACACTCTGAAAACTGTCAGTTGACACCCAGAAACTCCCACTTCCTGTCAATCTTCTTGCGGCCGCCAGTGCGACTGAAAACTTCGCTAGAACCTGTGCACAACCACAATGGGCTTTGTACCCGTACGTCGCGCGTGCGCATTGCGGAGCAATGCCGATTTTTAGCCTGATCGCTGCGCTGCGAACAACGGCAGCTAGCGATCAACTCGGCTTGACCCCCTTAGTTCCGTGCACGCGTTGCATTCAACTCTGCATCTGGGTTCCAGTCAGAAGGTCAACATTCAGAATGTCGACACTATAGTCATAATGTCGACACCAGAATGCTGACATGGTCTGATTTTTTTACACACAGTATGTGTCGACACGTTCAGAATGTCAACATTTTATACGTCGATACCAAAATGCCGACTTTCCATTATTTATTTATTTTTGTTATTTTTATGGTTAGGTTTAGGAATAAGGTTAAGCTAAAATAAGCAAAAACCAGTATGTCACCATGATTGTGTTGGCATGTCATATGTTGCCAATATGAACATGTCAACACTGTTGAAAGTTGACCTACTGTCCACGTCCACGCACAGATTTTGATGACGTTCAGAACTTGATCACATTCAGAACTTGTCGACAGTTTGGTGTCGACCTGAATGCCCAAATTCGGAATATCGGTTGTTCATAACGACTGCGTCAGTCTCACACTGAACAAGACTTCTAGCTTCTCTTTCTTAGGCAATACAATCTGCTTGTAAGGTGTCACAGCCACTGGCATCGTTTTCGTGTTTTATACTAGCGCTGGTATAACACAAGAAAATGGGTCTACAAGTGGAAACCACCGTTTCCAGTCACCCAGTACCAACTCGCAATTAGAGTTGCGCTTAGGAGCATTATGCCTTTCCTAACATGACATGTCAGCGCCACGACCAGCTCTTGGCACGACACGTATCACCCGAATACTTGTTAAATAAGCTTCCCCCCCCCGTGCAAAGACAGCGTTATCTCCAGAGACGACAGTCCTATGGAAACCTCCCACAATGAACTGAGCGACTGCTGCCGAATCCCCTGTTTTTGCTCCTACATAAATACGCCCCCGTGTGTGGCCAGGATGGAACGTAAGTTTTATGACCCAGTTTACCGCGTTACTAAGGCCCTTACACTTCCTGCCTTACAACTGTGTTCCCAGCATTAAAATGAACTCGAGCTATAACATCCAAGCAAAGACAAGTTATGTTATATGCAATTCAATACTATCCTTTATTATAAGTGTCAAAAAAAAAAAAATGAAAAAAAAAAAAAAATGTACCCATATAACCGATTTTGGGATTCTGGCCACAGGTGGCTGAAACACTGCACTCATTGTTTCTGCAAAAAAAAAAAAAAAAAAATCTTGTTTTTTTAGGAGTGGATTTCCCTGCCGGTTGGTGAGCCATTAAATAAATCATCTACCGAAATCCGTTCCTGGTTTATAGCGTGCTGGAAGATGTCTTCTAGCATATATTAAAAGACCGGTGATAAGCAGCCAGCTCCCCCTTCCCAGCAAGTGACTCCCAAAGCTATTTATTTATGGCATGAAGGCTTATGCAATTAACCCCAACATGGCTCTTTGGCCAGTGGGGCTTGCGGCTATTCCGTCAAGCGCTGCGGGTTAAAAAACTTAAATTGGTTCCTTTTTGAAACCGTTACAGAAGCTGAGAAAGTGGAAACTGAACTCCCGACGCCTCTCGAGTCCCCTGTATGGTATGAGTTTAGGCAGTCCCGAGTGCAGCTTGGGATATTAATTGAATGCCTATTTTAGCAAAAAGGAAATTACACTTCTCTCTGCAAAGCAATTTGCGGTTGGGTAGAATGATGTTATGCTGAATCTGTTGTAGGTGGAAATTCAGCACCAAAGTGCAACTCTGCCAAATCTTAGAGGCAATACATCTGCCGTACAGTTCTCTCACTGAATATACAGTATATAGCTTATTGTAAGTGAAGGAAAAACTAGGTAGTGTCAGAGGTCTGGCAGGTTATTTAAGGTTGAGTATACAAGAAAGTGTATTTTTAAGGATAATATCATTCTTTTGTATCATTTATATACACATTTAAACATAGATATAACTATACAATAGCTGTACGTGAGGAGTTATGGCACCAAACCATGTGCCACAGATTATCCCCATTTTTCACTCTCCCGACGTCTGCGTTGCCGAATTAGACAAGTTTAAAATTCTCAATTCTTCGATCCTGACCAAAAACGGTCTGGATCGGCAAATCAGGGATTTTTAACATTAACAATTTCCCCAATTCCCTGACGGATCGCGGATCATTTATGGCTGCTGATCGGTGGTTCCGGTTGGGTTGGGAAAACGGAGGCTACGTGTATTGGGGCCTCGACCTTCTAACTTTGTGAAATAGTGCAAGTGTACAGTAACCCGTCCAATCATATTTCCTAGCGTTTTCTGACTTGCCATCAACTGACCAAAGCTCATTTTTGATTGGTTGTTTGTCATATTCCACATTGACATAATGATAGTCCATAAACTTCACAGACTCTCATATAAAGGAAATATACAAATATATCATATTTAAGGGTTTATTTATTATGGATGGAGAAGTCCTAAATGTGAATATGAGTGTTCTCTCTATTTAGGAAGCCCTCTGTAATGCAACCCATGAGGGAGTTCCTTTAGTAAGGAACGGTCCTCCTAATGCTATTGCTATCTTTGGATGACTATAGCAGATGCTACGTCCAAAAATATTTATTATGAAGAAAAAAAAGCTTTTTCTACATTTCTCTATCGTCCTAAGTGGATGCTGGGGTTCCTGAAAGGACCATGGGGAATAGCGGCTCCGCAGGAGACAGGGCACAAAAAAGTAAAGCTTTACTAGGTCAGGTGGTGTGCACTGGCTCCTCCCCCTATGACCCTCCTCCAGACTCCAGTTAGATTTTGTGCCCGAACGAGAAGGGTGCAATCTAGGTGGCTCTCCTAAAGAGCTGCTTAGAGAAAGTTTAGTTTAGGTTTTTTTTCTTTACAGTGAGTCCTGCTGGCAACAGGATCACTGCAACGTGGGACTTAGGGGGAAAGTAGTAAACTCACCTGCATGCAGAGTGGATTTGCTGCTTGGCTACTGGACACCATTAGCTCCAGAGGGATCGAACACAGGCCCAGCCGTGGAGTCCGGTCCCGGAGCCGCGCCGCCGACCCCCTTGCAGATGCTGAAGCGTGAAGAGGTCCGGAAAACGGCGGCTGAAGACTCCTCAGTCTTCATAAGGTAGCGCACAGCACTGCAGCTGTGCGCCATTTTCCTCTCAGCACACTTCACTGGGCAGTCACTGAGGGTGCAGAGCGCTGGGGGGGGGCGCTCTGAGAGGCAAATATAAACCTTATACAAGGCTAAAAATACCTCACATATAGCCCATAGGGGCTATATGGAGATATTTAACCCCTGCCTGACTGGAAAAATAGCGGGAGAAGAACCCGCCGAAAAAGGGGCGGGGCCTATCTCCTCAGCACACGGCGCCATTTTCTGTCACAGCTCCGCTGGTCAGAACGGCTCCCAGGTCTCTCCCCTGCACTGCACTACAGAAACAGGGTAAAACAGAGAGGGGGGGCACATTAATGGCTATATATATATATATTAAAGCAGCTATAAGGGAGCACTTAATATAAGGATATCCCTTGTATATATAGCGCTTTGTGGTGTGTGCTGGCAGACTCTCCCTCTGTCTCCCCAAAAGGGCTAGTGGGTCCTGTCTTCATTAGAGCATTCCCTGTGAGTTTGCGGTGTGTGTCGGTACGTGGTGTCGACATGTATGAGGACGATATTGGTGTGGAGGCGGAGCAATTGCCAAATATGCAGATGTCACCCCCCAGGGGGTCGACACCAGAATGGATGCCTTTATTTGTGGAATTACGTGATGGTTTATCTTCCCTTAAACAGTCAGTTGAGGACATGAGGCGGCCGGACAATCAATTAATGCCTGTCCAGGCGCCTCAAACACCGTCAGGGGCTGTAAAACGCCCTTTGCCTCAGTCGGTCGACACAGACCCAGACACGGGCACTGATTCCAGTGACGACGGTAGAAATTCAAACGTATTTTCCAGTAGGGCCACACGTTATATGATTTTGGCAATGAAGGAGACGTTACATTTAGCTGATACTACAGATACCGTAAAACAGGGTATTATGTATGGTGTGAAAAAACTACAAACAGTTTTTCCTGAATCAGAAGAATTAAATGACGTGTGTGATGAAGCGTGGGTTGCTCCTGATAAAAAGTTGATAATTTCAAAAAAGTTATTGGCATTATACCCTTTCCCGCCAGAGGTTAGGGCGCGCTGGGAAACACCCCCTAAGGTGGACAAGGCGCTCACACGCTTATCCAAACAAGTGGCGTTACCCTCTCCTGAGACGGCCGCACTTAAGGATCCATCAGATAGAAAGATGGAAGTTATTCAAAAGAATATATACACACATGCAGGTGTTATACTACGACCAGCTATAGCAACTGCCTGGATGTGCAGTGCTGGAGTAGTTTGGTCAGAATCCCTGATTGAAAATATTGATACCCTAGATAGGGACAATGTTTTACTGTCGTTAGAACAAATAAAGGATGCATTTATCTATATGCGTGATGCACAGAGGGATATTTGCACACTGGCATCTCGGGTGAGTGCTATGTCCATTTCAGCCAGAAGAGCCTTATGGACACGACAGTGGACAGGCGATGCGGATTCAAAACGTCACATGGAGGTTTTGCCGTATAAAGGGGAGGAGTTATTTGGAGTTGGTCTATCAGACTTGGTGGCCACGGCTACTGCCGGGAAATCCACTTTTTTACCTCAAGTCACTCCCCAACAGAGAAAGGCACCGACCTTTCAACCGCAGCCTTTTCGCTCCTACAAAAATAAGAGAGCAAAGGGCTTGTCGTACCTGCCACGAGGCAGAGGAAGAGGGAAGAGACACCAACAGGCAGCTCCTTCCCAGGAACAGAAGCCCTCCCCGGCTCCTGCAAAAACCTCAGCATGACGCTGGGGCCTCTCAAGCGGACTCGGGGACAGTGGGGGGCCGTCTCAAAAATTACAGCGCGCAGTGGGCTCACTCGCAGGTAGACCCCTGGATCCTGCAGATAATATCTCAGGGGTACAGGTTGGAATTAGAGACGGATACTCCTCATCGTTTCCTGAAGTCTGCCTTACCAACCGTCTCTTCCGAAAGGGAGAGGGTGTTGGAAGCCATTCACAAGCTGTACGCTCAGCAGGTGATAGTCAAAGTACCCCTATTACAACAAGGAAAGGGGTATTATTCCACTCTATTTGTGGTACCGAAGCCGGATGGCTCGGTAAGGCCTATTCTAAATCTGAAGTCCTTGAACCTCTACATAAAAAAGTTCAAGTTCAAGATGGAGTCACTCAGAGCAGTGATAGCGAACCTGGAAGAAGGGGACTTTATGGTATCCTTGGACATCAAGGATGCGTATCTACACGTTCCGATTTACCCCGCACACCAGGGGTACCTCAGGTTCATTGTTCAAAACTGTCACTATCAGTTTCAGACGCTGCCGTTCGGATTGTCCACGGCGCCTCGGGTCTTTACCAAGGTAATGGCCGAGATGATGATTCTTCTTCGAAGAAAAGGCGTATTAGTTATCCCATACTTGGACGATCTCCTAATAAGGGCAAGGTCCAGAGAACAGCTGGAGACAGCTTTAGCACTATCTCAAGAGGTGCTAAGACAACACGGGTGGATTCTGAATATTCCAAAATCCCATTTAATCCCGACAACTCGTCTGCTGTTCCTAGGAATGATTCTGGACACGGTTCAGAAAAAGGTTTTCCTTCCAGAGGAAAAAGCCAAGGAGTTATCCGATCTGGTCAGGAACCTCCTAAAACCAGGAAAAGTGTCAGTACATCAATGCACAAGAGTCCTGGGAAAAATGGTGGCTTCTTACGAAGCAATTCCATTCGGCAGATTCCATGCAAGAATATTCCAAAGGGATCTGTTGGACAAATGGTCAGGGTCGCATCTGCAGATGCACCTGCGAATAACCCTGTCACCAAAGACAAGGGTGTCACTTCTGTGGTGGTTGCAGAAGGCTCACCTATTAGAAGGCCGCAGATTCGGCATTCAGGATTGGATCCTGGTGACCACGGACGCCAGCCTGAGAGGCTGGGGAGCAGTCACACAAGGAAGAAACTTCCAGGGAGTATGGACGAGTCTGGAAAAGTCTCTTCACATAAACATTCTGGAACTAAGAGCAATCTACAATGCTCTAAGCCAGGCGGAACTTCTCCTGCAAGGAAAGCCGGTGTTGATTCAGTCGGACAACATCACGGCGGTCGCCCATGTAAACAGGCAGGGCGGCACAAGAAGCAGGAGTGCAATGGCAGAAGCTGCCAAGATTCTTCGCTGGGCGGAGAATCACGTGATAGCACTGTCAGCAGTGTTCATCCCGGGCGTGGACAACTGGGAAGCAGACTTCCTCAGCAGACACGATCTTCATCCGGGAGAGTGGGGTCTACATCCAGAAGTCTTCAACATGTTAATAGACCGTTGGGAAAGACCAATTGTAGACATGATGGCGTCTCGCCTCAACAAGAAACTGGACAAATATTGCGCCAGGTCAAGAGATCCACAGGCAATAGCTGTGGACGCACTGGTAACTCCTTGGGTGTACCAGTCAGTGTATGTGTTTCCTCCTCTGCCGCTCATACCAAAGGTATTGAAGATCATACGGCAAAGAAGAGTAAGAACAATACTAGTGGTTCCGGATTGGCCGAGAAGGACTTGGTATCCGGAACTTCAAGAGATGCTCACGGACGAACCGTGGCCTCTACCTCTGAGAAGGGACCTGCTACAGCAGGGTCCCTGTCTTTTTCAAGACTTACCGCGGCTGCGTTTGACGGCATGGCGGTTGAACGCCAGATCCTAAAAGGGAAAGGCATTCCAGAAGAAGTCATTCCTACCTTGATTAAGGCACGGAAGGAAGTCACCGTGAAACATTATCACCGCATTTGGCGAAAATATGTAGCGTGGTGCGAGGATCGGAGGGTTCCGACGGAGGAATTCCAACTGGGTCGTTTCCTACATTTCCTGCAATCAGGATTATCTATGGGTCTCAAATTGGGATCCATTAAGGTTCAAATTTCGGCCCTGTCAATATTCTTCCAAAAAGAATTGGCCTCTGTCCCTGAGGTCCAGACTTTTGTCAAGGGAGTACTGCATATACAGCCTCCTGTGGTGCCTCCGGTGGCACCGTGGGATCTAAATGTAGTTTTAGATTTCCTCAAATCCCATTGGTTTGAACCATTGAAAAAGGTGGATTTGAAATATCTCACATTGAAAGTGACTATGTTACTAGCCCTGGCCTCTGCCAGGAGAGTATCTGAATTGGCGGCTTTATCTTATAAAAGTCCTTATCTAATCTTCCATTCGGATAGGGCAGAACTGCGGACTCGTCCGCATTTTCTCCCTAAAGTGGTATCAGCATTTCATCTGAACCAACCTATTGTGGTGCCTGCGGCCACTAGCGACTTGGAGGACTCCAAGTTGTTGGACGTTGTCAGAGCCTTAAAAATATACATTGCAAGGACGGCTGGAGTCAGAAAATCTGACTCGCTGTTTATATTGTATGCACCCAACAAGTTGGGCGCACCTGCTTCTAAGCAGTCGATTGCTCGTTGGATTTGTAACACAATTCAACTTGCACATTCTGTGGCAGGCCTGCCACAGCCTAAAACTGTAAAAGCCCACTCCACAAGGAAGGTGGGCTCATCTTGGGCGGCTGCCCGAGGGGTCTCGGCATTACAACTCTGCCGAGCAGCTACGTGGTCGGGGGAGAACACGTTTGTAAAATTTTACAAATTTGATGCCCTGGCAAAGGAGGACCTGGAGTTCTCTCATTCGGTGCTGCAGAGTCATCCGCACTCTCCCGCCCGTTTGGGAGCTTTGGTATAATCCCCATGGTCCTTTCAGGAACCCCAGCATCCACTTAGGACGATAGAGAAAATAAGAATTTACTTACCGATAATTCTATTTCTCGGAGTCCGTAGTGGATGCTGGGCGCCCATCCCAAGTGCGGATTATCTGCAATACTTGTACATAGTTATTGTTAACTAATTCGGGTTATTGTTAAGGAGCCATCTTTAAGAGGCCCTTTCTGTTGTCATACTGTTAACTGGGTTTAGATCACAAGTTGTACGGTGTGATTGGTGTGGCTGGTATGAGTCTTACCCGGGATTCAAAATGCCTCCCTTATTGTGTATGCTCGTCCGGGCACAGTACCTAACTGGAGTCTGGAGGAGGGTCATAGGGGGAGGAGCCAGTGCACACCACCTGACCTAGTAAAGCTTTACTTTTTTGTGCCCTGTCTCCTGCGGAGCCGCTATTCCCCATGGTCCTTTCAGGAACCCCAGCATCCACTACGGACTCCGAGAAATAGAATTATCGGTAAGTAAATTCTTATTTTTTTTTATATATATATACAGGTTGAGTATCCCATATCCAAATATTCCAAAAATACGGATTTTTTTGAGTGAGATAGTGAAACCTTTGTTTTCTGATGGCTCAATGTACACAAACTTTGTTTAATACAAAAAGTTATTAAAAATATTGTATTAAATGACCTTCAGGCTGTGTGTATAAGGTGTATATGAAACATAAATGAATTGTGTGAATGTACACACACTTTGTTTAATGCACAAAGTTATTAAAAAATATTGGCTAAAATGACCTTCAGGCTGTGTGTATAAGGTGTATATCTAACATAAATGCATTCTGTGCTTAGACGGGTGTGGATCATTAGATAGTGTCTAGGTTGACAATGTTTAGGTCGACCACTATAGGTCGACAGTCACTAGGTCTACAGGGTCGGAAGGTCGACATGTTCTAGGTCGACATGAGTTTTTTTGGTGTAGTTTTCTTCGTAGAGTGACCGGGAACCCCAATTAGTGCACCGTGTCCCCTAGCATGGCTCGCTTCGCTGGCCATGCTCCACGTGGATCGTTAAGTATGAAAAAGTTTTTTTTAAAACTCATGTCGACCTTTTGACCTGTCGACCTAGAACATGTCGACCTTCTGATCCTGTCGACCTAGTGACTGTCGACCTATAGTGGTCGACCTAAACATTGCCTACCTAGGCACTGTCTATCTTCGGACCGGATCCCGCTTAGACTTAGGTCATACCGCCATGATATCTCATTATGGTATGCAATTATTCCAAAATACGGAAAAATTCCATATTATTATTATTATTATCCTTTATTTATATGGCGCCACAAGGGTTCCGCAGCGCCCAATTGCAGAGTACATAAACAAACAATCAAGCAGGAAAACAGCAACTTACAGTTGACGACAATATAGGACAAGTACAGGGTATATAGACATAGCTACATCAGCAGATGACACTGGAATAAGTATCAGGTGGCAGAAGACTGCTGGATGTGGTGCAGCTGAAGATTATTAAAGTAAGAAAAGGGTAAGCACATATCCAGAATACTTCTGGTCCCAAGCATTTTAGATAAGGGATACTCATCCTGTATATTCTTTTTTTATTTTCTAACAATATATGTATTTTTTTCTATTTATATCTATGAATGAATCTGCAACTGGAACCCCAGGTCTGGCTTCCGGTGCAGTGTGCATATTCCGGGTCACGTACGCAGAGCGGACCCCGGAGTGTCTAGTGAGCGCAGTAAGGGTCTCCATACAGGATGTAGTCATAATGTTGCCATTCACAATCTGACATGTCAGCATTCTGCCTGGCTCGGCAGCGCAGGGTTGGGATTAGGGGGGGGGGGCACTTACCGCCGGAAGCCACGCAGGATCCATCGGACGTCACCACTGGAGCCGTAGGATCTACTGTAACAGTTAAATTACTGCTAGACCCCCAGGAATGTGGTGTTGACTTTCTAATTATGTTGACATGGTGACATTCTCACGTTGACGGTATGAATACTGATAAGATGAAAGTTGACAAAAACATACCATCTTACCGCTGCCAGGCGGTATTGCTAGGGAGCATTATTCAGCGGCCCCAGTAAACTTCTATTTAAAAACTGCGCTCAATACGCCAACACCGAGGCCCAATCCGGCCATTACCAGTGAGATCAAACACCTCCAAAAATTGGGACTGTCCGGAGCTAGCCTATGTAGCGGTGTTTTTTTTTTTTTTTTTTCCTTTTATGAATCTCGTTATACTGAGGACAATGAGCGGGTGTTGAAGTTGAATTTGAGAACCTAGAATATTTCTGACAAAATATGGGTCATCGCTTTTTAATAAAGGAGGAAAGCCAGCACTTGGCACTGGGCCAGCCGACACAAAGGCCCCTGACGGACTAACCCAAGCGTGACAACTCTGGAGGGAGTCACATGCTCTGTTTCCTTCAGCCTTACACGATTCTGGTCTCATTATCAGACATATGACTCTCCGGCCTTGGCAGCCAGGTCTGATAGTGTGCTCCAGTGACTCCTCTTGAGATTCTTCCCAGCGCACGCTCTCCTGCGCTATCTGCGCTTTTTCCATTTACTATGAATAGACCGATTTCAGATGATCCATTTTGATAAACCGTAGAGGGGGGAAAGATGGCTCCTCCATAAAATGGCCACTTGTCTATATGTAATTATTTTTCTCTGTCAGTTCAGCGACAAGGGGCGCGGAAATAAGAAGTTATGCCCTTGACGGAAAAGTGTCAAAGCAATCCGTAAAACATTGTGTTATCGTATGAGCTTTTGCCTAGCCCTTTTCTTTGAGTAGTTTCTGCTTCACTTTCAATTCTGAAAAAAAAAAATGGAAACCACATGTTAGTAAAAACTGCTACGAGTCAGTAAATTTTTTATAACATTGTGAATAAATACGTCCAAGGGATGGGAAACTGGACTAAAGGTCCAATAGGCATTTCTTCTAATAGTAAAAAAACAAAACTGTGCCATTTGATTCTGTGATCTTTAATCCTATATTCATAATGTGCAAATATATCATTTTTATTTTATTTTAATGGTATTTCATATTATTATTATTATTATTATTAATATTTAAAATGTAAAATTAAGGCTGGAGGATTTGCTTCCTGCCGTTATGAATCTTTGCGAGTTTTCAAAATATAATTTTTTAATGTATTTTTTGCTGAAACGTGTGTGTGTGTGCTCATTTCCATATGTAAAATACGCCCCATTAATATAACAATTGCTCAGCCCATTTAGCATTAAGAAACAGTGCAGGGAGGCAGCAATCAGGAGCATCCAAACTGAGCCACTCAGGTCTCGCAGCTGATGGTAAGCTCCGTGCTTCAAGCTGCTGATGGCTTTTCAGTGAGTCCATCCGTAATGCTTTGTTACCCCTCCTTGTCTGTACTTCAGCTGTCTCCCTGCCCCCATTCACTTTCCAAAGTCAGGAAGTTAAGTGGGTGAAATGTGGAAGAAAGGAGGAAATTGAGTGTTAGAGTCCTCAGTAATGAGCTTCCAGGAGGAGGCTGCTGTCTCCTGCACATGACGGATGGGGGTCCTTGGTATTGAATGCCCTTTTCTGGAGGGCCTATTTGTTATTTAATTAAGTGCCTCCCTTTTATCTCTCTCCAGAGCCTGGCAAAATGGGAAAGTGAGAACAAAATGGTATGTGAGCAAAGACTTCTGAAAGGAGAAGGACCCAAGACTTCCTGGTCCCGAGAACTGACCAATGATGGAGAACTTATCCTGGTAAGAACGCCAGTCCCACCATTCCCTACAGCATGCTGTACGTTGTCCAAGCTAACATTTACTTTTTGGTAAAACTGGCAAAAACAAGCTGCTGACTCGTTTCACAGACAACACATGGGATTTGTTCCACCATGTTATCAAATAAGTTCTTTCTAAGCCCGTTCTTGCACGGTTTCCTGTCAGTACGATGCACATTTAAAAGCTAATGTAGAATGGGCATTGGCTTTGTGCCCTAAACACAGTGGAGCAGCCATTTTGTGCGGAAAACGTTTCCTCATGAAAGTTAGTCATAAGGTGCCTCTGTAATATCACTGGTTCAGGATCCAATTAGCATACCGGCGTTTGGGATGCCAGTAGTCGGAACACCGATGCCGGAATACCGACACGGCGGTATCCCGACATCGATCACAGTGCCGACGCCGGAATTTCAACTGTCGGCATCCCGATCATAAGTATGCTGGGGAGTGTTAGGCTTAGGTTGCAGGGGGTAAGGGGGGTTAGCTTTAGGCACTAGAGGGAGAGTTAGCGTTCGGCGCTAAAAAGGGAGGGTTAAGGTTAGGCACTAAGGGGGTGGGTTAGGGGATGTGAATTCTGCCCCCGTGACAACGTCTGTTGCAAACTGTATACTTATTTTATTCCTTTTCCCTTGTAGACCATGACTGCTGATGATGTCGTCTGTACACGGATTTATGTTAGAGACTAAATTCACCGAGCCACCTTAAGAAATCTGAGGCGTTGATCTTGTCCGGCCCACCGTCTGAATCTTTAGTAACCACTTCTTCTAAAGCAGAGAGTATCCCGTTTACAGCAAGACACGATAAAGTCAATACTCACCCTACAATGGCCACAGCCTTTCATTATTGTTTTGGAAGATGGTAGAATTGACCTCTTTCTCATCTTGCCGCAAAGACTCGTTTATAACCAGAGTGGGCAACACTGTAGCGTTAATATTCGTGCGAAGAGTGATGGGGTAATAACTGAAAGGTCAATTAGGCTGTGCCAAATGAAAAGTTTAATTTATATGTTAGATTGACCATTCCAAGTTGTTCTTGGAAAACTGTTTCTGTCGGCCATTTTTTATGTACAGCCATCTAATCTTTTGCGCCATTTTAGGATGGGCAACCAGAAAATGTATAACAGAAAAGGAAAACAAAGGCTTGTTGATAGTCAGCATTGGTAGAAAATGAGGCAAACACCTGACTTATTTGCAATAATACTAATCGATTAAAAAGTAATTTAAAAAGAAATAGGGTTTCAAAGTAGAATTCTTAAAGATGGCCGCCAGCCTTGTGAATATGTCCTTCAGATTTGAAGTGTTTTGTCTTAGAGACGTTCTAGAACACAGTGCACATTCACCCACAGGCACATAATTAAAATGATTGTAAAGTAGACCCGTGCATTACTTCTATATAGACAGTTTGATATGTACATACAGTAGACACAGGTGTGCAACCAATGAGGTTAAAAGCACTACAGAGAGGCAGCCATATTGCTCCTTTTTCCTTTAGGACTAAAGGTTCATTTTTAGCCAGAATATAGCGCCACCTGAGAAGAGAAAATGGATATTTCCTTTTTTTTTCTTTAATACAACTGGCTTTAAGCATTTTATACATTTATAGTATTGAAACACATAGCTAGAAAATGTAGTACTGCTAGCTAAATGTTTTATTTCCTGAGGTAGAATCTTCTCACATTGCTTTTATTTTTCTAGTTTATGCATTGTTCTGTATTTATTTGTCCATATGTTTGTTTTTTTAAGTAAAGAAAAATACTTCAAAAAGTTTTGTCTTTTCATGGTTCTGATTGGCTGCTGTTTGTTTTGACGTGGTTCAGATTGGCTGTTTGTATTTTTGTGGTTCAGATTGGTGGTGGTTTGTTTTTATGTGGCTCAGATTGGCTGCTGTTTGTATTTTTTGTGGTTCAGAATGGCTGCTGTGTGGTTCAGATTGGCTGTTTGTTTTTATGTGGTTCAGATCGGCTGTTTATATTTTCGTGGTTCAGATAGACTGTTTTTATGTGGTTCAGATTGGCTGTTTGGTTTTACGTGGTTTAGATTGGCTGTTTGTGTTTTTGTGGTTCAGATTGACTGTTTTTATGTAGTTCAGATTGGCTGTTTGTTTTTACGTGTTTCCGATTGGCCGTTGTTTTTGTTATTGTTTTTTTTTTTAATGGTTCAGAGTGGCCGTACACAAATGGGGTACATGGACACAGGTGGAAACTACAAAAAAGGCTTCGCTCAGCCAAGATTTGAGCCTAGGATACTGATAACAAGAACTACTATTTTATCATTATATGCCTTTTTTTTTTTTCCTTATTATCCCATTAATGCTTTCCTTAATATACCTTTAATGCTGTCCTTATTTTCCTTTGTGAAATGTGATGTGTTTGTGTTTCTGCTGGAAAATACAGGAGCACTGGGACACACGTTCCTATAAGTAAGATAAAGCAATTTAGAATTTTTGGAAGAATGTATTTATTCCTTTTATACAGATGTGGTAGATGCTGGGACAGTGGTTCTCTTTGGAAAGAGGTTGATTTGGAGAGCCTATAAGTGGACATCCCTGTATTATCTGATGGGATCATAATATGAATTGGACTTTAAAGCACAGAACAACATACACATTTTTCTAGGTTTAGAAGTAATTGGATTCATCTTTTTCTGTGACTAGAGCTAGAGAACCTACGGTATACTTCTCTCTGTACTGGCTGCCCACAGGCATGCAGGACAGTTATAGGGCAGGGTGGAGCATCCAGTATCCAATCAGAAGATTGGGATGTTCAGCAACCAAATTCAATTAGCCGCGAAGTAGGTGACGCAACTTTTTAATGTGTGGCTGGGTTTTTGATATGCACGTAGAAGTCCACTTAAATTCAGGTTTCAGTGGGAAAAATCACAGCTTTTAGTTTGCACCTCTCGGCTAGGAAAAAGTCCCTATTTTAATGTAAAACATGTCAGGACATAGGGCCTAATTCACATTTGTAAGGAACGGCACAGCCACAAGGAAGCGACTGTGCAAGTCCGTGTAATTAAAATGCTAGAGGCATCTGTAGGAGATGGACTCCTCCTGTTAGCAATTGTGAGATCCGAGTGCGCCTTGGATCACCATCGCGAACATTGGTCGCATTCGCCGTGTTTTCAGGCACAGTCAGTTTGTGTAGGCTTAAGGTTACTCAGACTGTGGCTGTAGAATCTGGACATCCAGGAAGACTGCATCTGATCACTGAGACCCTGGACCCAAAAGGTGTGTGTTGGGGGGGGACTGGTCTGCACACCGTATTTCTAAGAGACCCCGGACCCGTCACGCCTACAAAATTACCCCGTTTTGATGAACTGTGCCGGTTGCTACCACTGCTCCGCCCCCCCAAACTGACTGGGGTCTGCGAGGAATATCGCAAGATGGGAAAAGGAATTTGGAACTTGCAGATGGGACCTACAAGGGTTTTTTTCCCAACATTTTACTTATTTTATTTAGACACTCAAAAACCACAATAAAAACATTATATTGTACCCGAAAATACTCTAGTCCACTGGTGTATCTATCTATAAAGGGTGCAGTCCAGGAGGGCCCCATAACGCAAACCCTGCAACCATTTGTTTAATACTCACCTCTCCGGAGTCCCCCGCCGGTGGTAGAACCTCTCCACAAATCTCCGGGAAAATGGTCGCCGCACCATTTCACCAGAGTTCTGCGCAATAGAGTCTGTGCCCCTAGTACTCAGACTTTTACTGCACTGCCGGCTAGAGAGGAGGGGGCCGGACAGAGGGGGCTGCACACTGGCCTCCTCCTCTGTTATACGCCCCTGCTCTACACACTATTGTTTGCTGAAGTACAATTGCTGGCTATAATTTTTCATCCATTAATTAAGGTTGCAAAAATCAACCATTTGACACATTTTAATAATACAATCTACTTTGCTTATGTCCAGGAGCAGCCTCCTATACTATTCTGCTAACCTATTTGCCATTTTTGGGGGGTCCAGGATGATTTCCCCAGTTCTTCATGCACTTCACAGTTTGCCCTGCAGAGTTAACGCACAACTTAGGAGCAATGCCGCATGGGGCCATTTGTGGCTGAGATGTGTGGGACTCGGGAGCGAGTGCTCATTAATTTATGCTGTGATCGCACACTGTGGCAGGCTGAGTGTTGTAGCTCCGCTAACTTCCACATGTGCACTGTTAAGGCAATCAGGAAGCAGGAGATGTTAATATGCAGCCTGTCTGATCATTTAAATGGTAACAGCTGCAGGTGGCGCTTATGGCTGCCGTACCGGTCGTAAAATTAAATGAAGTAGTGACACTGAAACACAGAATGACATTTACATTTCCTACGTGGCCCCCTGCCTTCAAATCCCGATAATGCGTATGTGTCACTGTTATATCCTGTACCCGTGGGATGCGGTTGAGATACCGGCTGTGATGATCCCGGCAGTCGGAATCGCAACACCCTTCAGAATGGCGACACTGGAATCCCGACAGCCGGCATCCCAACCGTAAGTGTATCGGGCGAGTTAGGGTTAGGGCCGGGAGCGAAGGTCATGTTTAGGCGCCACCTGGGGGGGTTAGGGTTAGGCTGCGACGGGGGGAGGGGGGGTTAGGGTTGGGCTGCAGGGAGGGAGGGTTAGTGTTAGGCATCACCGGTGGGAAGTTTAGGCACTAAAGGGGGGAGAGTTAGGCTGCTGGTAGAAGGGGGTTACATTTAGGCACCACCGGGGGGCAGGGGGAGTTGGGGTTAGGCACTAAAGGGTAGGTTAGGCTGCGGGAAGGGAGGGGAAAGCATACTTAACTCGCCACTTTTGGGATTTTAAAGATTGGCATCCTGTCCGCCGGTCACACGTACAGCACCCGTACACATCTGTAATCACAAGAGTGACTTCTGCATTAGATTGCTCTAGTTGTAATGTTGGTTCTCAGAAAACAGTTAATCTGTAATATATAATAGTATAAACACAGGGCTGTCCAACAGGAGGCCCGTGAGCCAGATGTGGCGCTTCGAGGCTTTTGGGTGCCCCCTGTGTTCACCATCCTTATTTGGACAGCACTCTACTAATGTAATGCACAGATGCTGCGAATCCCTGTAAGTAACATTTGTATCCCTATAGAAAAGGCATCGTCCCATTTTCCATATGCAGTATATAAGGCAAAGATTACAACAAAGCAGTGGTACAGACAGGGTTAATTACGTTTGCTCAAGGAATCAAATCCTCAACATTCATGTCTAAGCCATTGCTAATTCCACCATGCTTAAGAGTCAGCTCGCAGCCCGTGACTTCAAACGCAAGACGGGCCTGCCACTCACACGTTGTGAGTCAAAAGAAAAGTATAAAAAAATCATTACAGCGGCTTAGTACGGTATTATGGGACAGTCTACTCAACGTAGCGAAGCAGAGCTCCCAGCCAATCAGTGCAGCTCATGAGATAATGGAGTTGTTCACTTTTTCTATGCACACAAGACTTCCTGTTTGTAAGCCTGAATCTGCTGAAAGTGGAGCGCGCTACTGCGCAGATTCCATGTTGCTGCTCCTCCAGGGAAGCTACATTCCCTGTGCCAAGATGGCCGCAGAGGCTACTATTGAGCTTGCTTGAGCACTTGCGGAGCAACCACAGTGGGATACAGTAGTCTTCCTCTTAGCTCCAGTGAGATCTGTGGTTACCTGATGTTTTAGCCACTGTTCCAGCATCCTGCACCACTAACTTGGTACCTACATAAACTGGCCAGCTGGTGATCTGTACGACACCCCACTCTGCTCAAACTCGGCTCCATCTATCAGTGAGTATAACAGTGAGTACGACTGTATCTGCTTTATCTTCAAAATGGCTCACACTATGAACAGCCCAGTTACTATACCAATGGTGTTGATTTATTGGTAGATAGCAGGTACGGCCGTACTCACTGTTACATATATACTGGTGATGAAACTGAGCTTGAGCAGAGTGTGGTGTCATACAGCTCACCAGTAGCTGAATGTATATAGGCATTGGGTAGTGGTGCTGCAGGAACACTGGAATCATCGTGGATTGTAGGTAATCACAAGTCTCTAGAGCAGTGGTTCTCAAACTCGGTCCTCAGGACCCCACACAGTGCATGTTTTGCAGGTAACCCAGCAGGTGCACAGGTGTATTAATTACTCACTGACACATTTTAAAAGGTCCACAGGTGGAGCTAATTATTTCACTTGTAATTCTGTGAGGAGACCTGCAAAACATGCACCGTGTGGGGTCCTGAGGACCGAGTTTGAGAACCTGTGCTCTAGAGCAAAGTGGGAGGCCCGCCATCATCGCAGCATAATGATAATTAGCTGCCTCGCTGGCCCCATGGTCGGCCATAATTCATAAGTGTTACAATTGCATTTCTAGATTCCTCAAAAAAAAATCTGCAGTTTTTTTACTATTTGTGTAGAGCACAGGTTCTCAAACTCTGTCCTCAGGACCCCACACAGTGCATGTTTTGCAGGTCTCCTCACAGAATTACAAGTGAAATAATTAGCTCCACCTATGGACCTTTTAAAATGTGTCAGTGAGTAATTAATACACCTGTGCACTTGCTGGGTTACCTGCAAAACATGCACTGTGTGGGGTCCTGAGGACCGAGTTTGAGAACCACTGATGTAGAGAAACAGTGGGGCTGACAGTGTAGGAGGTGTACACGCCCATGTGGCTCTGGCCAGACCCACATAGCACTGGCCACACCCACATAGCATTAGTTATAGCTCCTCCCCTTCTCACCATAGGCCCTTGGACATTTTCAGCACTAGGCCTATGTGGCCTTTAATCCTAATCTTTAATTTTAGCATACCTCCCAACATGACCCTCTCCAGGAGGGACAGAATGATCTACTCCTAGACTTCCCTCTTAATTTATGATGGCCATCACCTGTGCTGAAACACCTTTCTTATACATTAACCTGTTCAAATCAGGTGCCAGCAATCAGAAATTAAGAGAAAAGTCCAGGAGCAGAGCATTGTGTACCTCCTGGAGAGGGTCATGTTGGGAGGTATGATTTTAGTACCTTGAATGTTGCATCAGGCTGACTGTACACATTGAGAAAAGTATCACAAGACTGGCAAAACACAAGTTGGCTCAGTGAGCTAATGGCCCGGTTATCTATATGCAGCAGAAGGATCCCGTTTTGGATCCTGTCTGGCTTCTTTTTATCTTAGTGCCCTGAAAGTTGCAGCTGGGTGGTTTAAGACATTGAGTCTCCCTGCTGAGCAGTGGCTTGTTCAAATGTGCGATTTAGACCCTGAAACACAACATTGATTTAGATCAGTCCTCAGGGTCAGAACCCCACACAGTGCATGTTTTCCAGGTCTTCTCACAGAATCACAAGTGAAATTATTAGCTCCACCTGTTGACCTTTTAAAACGTGTCTGTAAGTAATTAATACATCTGTGCATCAGCTGGGTGACCTGGAAAACATCAATTGTTTGGGGTTCTGAGGACCAAGTTTGAGAACCTATGGTCTACACAACTGTTTTTCTCAAAGTTATCACTCAGTCTAAAGCAACAGCAATAAACAATAGGTCTTGTTGGGGATTAAAACCCCTGATTCCGCCATTGTAATGACTAAAGAACATGGGTACTGGTGTAGTGAGCCACTTTGCCGTAGTGATGACTTCTGTCAATATCATCAGTCAGCGTGAAGGCAAGTTACTAAAAGGAGAAGCATCGGGAATAGAACCAGGGTCCCCACCATGCACCAGCGGAGAAGAGCATAGCCACTAGCCCACAAAGGCAGCTGATTCCACGGAACATGCAGTGAGGCTATTCTCAATATCGACAGCCAGCCTGGTATATGTTAAAAATACAGCCACGTTAGGATTTGATGCTTGATTAAAAAAAGGTGTTTCGCCACAGATGATGGCAATCATTAATTAAGAGTAGAAGTCCAGAAACAGAGCATTCTGTCCCTCCTCTAATGGGTCCTGGTGAGAGGTATGCACTGTGCCAGGTCCTGATCCAAGTAAGTAGTGATCTCTATCACAGTATTCCACATGGTACAACATCCCAGATACCAAGAAGAACAGGTGAGTACATGGCTACTGGCCAGCTGTGTCAGATCATGTCATTACCAAGAAGCCTGGTGTAACATACCAAGGAACAACGGAGTCAGATTTTCCTTCTGGTCAACTCGGCTATATGTCTCAATGTCATGACTCTAATGCAACAGTAAAAAAACATAAGGGGTCAATTTACTAAAAATAGATTTTAATTGATTTTAAATCAATGCTGTTTTCTACATATTTACTAACAAATTAAATGTTTATATCGATTTTTAAGTGTTAGTATTAAAAAAAAATAACCACACAGACTTGAACCAGTGTCTTCACATCACTAACCAGTACAGCATCAGGATACTAGTCATGTGAGCCATCACAACGTCTGATATGGAGGTAAGACTCCTTGAAGTTTATCAAGCACTCTATTGATCTAGTGAACTACATGGAGACCTCCCATCTACCTAAAAATGAAGCAGCATGGGGAATTGAACTCTGGGTCCCCATCCCTAACCAGCGCTGTGTCAGGTTACTATACCTGCAAGCCATCACACTGTCTGGTACAGAAGACAGACTCCTTGAAGTTTTATCAAGTACTCTATAAATCAAGTACATTACATGGCGGTTTCCCAACAAACTAAAAGCTAGCAGCATTGGGTGCTGAACCTTGGTTTCTCCATCACTAACCAGCACTGTATCAGGGTACTAGCCCTGTGAGCCACCCCAGTAGCTGATATATATGAGAAACTCCTTGAAGTTTTATCAACTACTCTATCAATTTAGTGAAACAGATGGTGGTTTCCCAACTAAGTAAAAATTTAGAGGCATTGAACCTGGGGCTCCCCAGCACAAACCAGTGTGGTCTTTGCCCCAGTAGCTGACATAGATGAGAAACTCCTTGAAGTTTTATCAACTACTCTATCAATCTAGTGCAGTGGTTCTCAAACTCTGTCCTCAGGACCCCACACGGTTCACGTTTTCCATGTCACCCAACAGCTGCACTGTGTATCACCAACTGTCACATTTGAAAAATCTACAAGTGACCTGCAAAACATGGACCGTGTGGGGTCCTGAGGACAGAGTTTGAGAAACTGTGATCTAGTGAAACAGACGGTGGTTTCCCAACTAAGTAAAAATTTAGAGGCATTAAACTTGGGGCTCCCCAACACAAACCAGTGTGGTCTTTGCCTACTACCTGTGTGAGACAGCACAGAATCAGATACAGAAGGAAGATTCCTTGAAGTTTTATCTTGTACTCTATTGATCTATTGAACTACATGGAGACCCCAACTGACTAAAAAACAAGCAGAATGGGATATTGAACCTTGGTCGCCCCACCACTAAGCAGAACAGTATCAAGTCACCAACCATGTGAGCTAGGACAGTACCTGACCAAGTGGAAGACTCCTTGAAGTTTTATCATGTACTGTATTGATCTAGCAAATTACATGGAGGCTTCACAACTAACTTAAAGCTAGCAGCATTGGGTATTGAACCTGGGGCTTCTCATCACTAACCAGAAATATCCAGTTGCAAGCCCTGTAAGCCAGCACAACACCTTATACAGTGCCTCTGATAGTGGAGGCTAAGGCTATCTTTCATTTTAGTACCTTGAATATTGCAGCAGGCTGGTTGTAAAATTAAGAAAAGTATCGCAAGTCTGGCACATGGCAAATTGGATCCGTGAGCTAACAGCCAGGTATTCTATGTACAGTGTAGTGAAGATCCCGGTTTGAATCCCATCTGGCTTCTTTTTACCTTAGTACCCTTAAAGTTGCAGCTGGGTGGTTCAAGACATTGAGAAACATATCTCTGCAATGTAGTGCTATAGGCAGGTTCAGTGGCTTAGTGGATACTTTCCCTGCACACTTATGGTGAGGTCACTGGTTTGAATCCCAGGACTGGTATTATTTTCAGTATTTGTGATTTTCCTCCTGGCTGCCTGATGATATTGGTAATAGTCTCAGGATAGTCTCAGGATAGTCTCAGGATAGTCTCAGGATAGTCTCAGCCATGTGGTGGCTCAGCTGAAAGGCTGCCTGGTGTTCTTCTGCCTATCAGTTGCTGGAGGTCTTGGTTCAAGTCTCCAACCAGGCTTGAGCACCTTGAAAATGCTTCCACATGGCATGGAGCACCCTGGGCTAGTGGTTGATGGTTGTATCCTCAGTCAGGTGTCCTGAGTTGGATGTTGCACTGTGTTTATTATTTATTAAAGTGCAACATCAACATTAAGGGACAGCCTTCTGGAGGACTACACACCACCATCTGGTTTCACAGGTGATCTCCCCACTAACTGGGGGCATTTTGTCCATGTCATCCATCTTCCACAGGAGACAGTAAGAGTGAGGCCACCATGCCTGGGGATCCTAAGCAGGGACTCTACCATCACAGTCCCTAGAGAACCTTGCTGCTTGCCCACATAGCATGCCTAAGGGAAAAAGAAGACACCTCATGAGGCAGCATCCAAGGTACCTGATAGAATCCTACCTTGGACGCCAGAATTGCTACACCAGTAGGTGACCTTTCTCTAGTGCAGTGGTTCTCAAACTCGGTCCTCAGGACCCCACACAGTGCATGTTTTGCAGGTAACCCAGCAGGTGTATTAATTACTCGCTGACACATTTTAAAAGGTCCACAGGTGGAGCTAATTATTTCACTTGTGATTCTGTGAGGAGACCTGCAAAACATGCACTGTGTGGGGTCCTGAGGACCGAGTTTGAGAACCTGTGCTCTAGTGCAATGTCATACTATCCAACATGACCCATTCCAGGAGGAACAAAATGCTCTGCTCTTAATTTATGATTGCTGTCACCTGTGTTGCACTAGTTAATTAATTAAAAAAATGTGTTTCGCCACAGATGATGGCAATCATTAATTAAGAGTAGAAGTCCAGAAACAGAGCATTCTGTCCCTGCTGGAATGGGCCATAGTGAGAGGTAAGCACTGTGCCAGGTCCTGATCCAGGTAAGTAGTGATCTCTATCACAGTATTCCACATGGTGCAACATCCCAGATACCAAGAAGAACAGGTGAGCACATGGCTACTGGCCAGCTGTGTCAGATCATGTAATTACCAAGAAGCCTGGCGTAACATACCAAGGAACAACGGAGTCAGCTTTTCCTTCTGGTCAACTCAGCTGTATGTCTCAATGTCATGACTCTAATGTAACAGTTAAAAACCATAAGGGGTCAATTTACTAAAAATAGATTTTAATTGATTTTAAATCAATGTTGTTTTCTATATATTTACTAACAAATTCAATGTTTATATCGATTTTTAAGTGTTAGTACTAATAAAAGTAATCACACAGGGAATTGAACCAGTGTCTTCACACCACTAACCAGTACAGCATCAGGATACTAGTCATGTGAGCCATCACAACATCTGATACCAAGGGAAGACTCCTTGAAGTTTATCAAGCACTCTATCGATCTAGTAAATACATGGAGACCTCCCATCTACCTAAAAAAGGAAGCAGCATAGGGAATTGAACTTGTGTGTCCCCATCCCTAACCAGCGTTGTGTCAGGTTACTATACCTGCAAGCCATCACACTGTCTGATACAAAAGAAAGTCTCCTTGAAGTTTTATCAAGTTCTCTGTCAATCTAGTACATTACATGGAGGTTTCCCCACGAACTAAAATCTAGCAGGATTGGGCGTTGAACCTTGGTTTCCCATCACTGTATCAGGGTACTAGCCCTGTAAGCCACCCCTGAAGCTGATATATGTGAGAAACTCCTTGAAGTTTTATTAACTACTCTAACAATCTAGTAAAACACATGGTGGTTTCCCAACTAAGTAAAAATTTAGAGGCAATTGGCATTGAACCTGGGGCTCCCCAGCACAAACCAGTGCAGTATTATCCTACTATCTGTGTGATCCAGCAGAGGATCTGATTCCTTGAAGTTTTATCATGTACTCTATCGATCTAGTGAAATACATGGAGATTTCCCAACTGACAAAAAAAACGAGCAGACTGAGATATTGAACCTGGGTCTCCCCATCACTAATCAGAACAAGATCAAGATACCAACCCTGTGAGGTAGGACAGTACCTGACTGAGTGGAAGACTCCTTGAAGTTTTATCTTGTACTGTATTGATCTAGCAAATTGCATGGAGGCTTCACAACTAACTAAAAGCTAGCAGCATTGGGTATTGAACTTGGGGCTTTTCAACACTAACCAGTAAAGTACCCAGTTGCAAGCCCTGTGAGCCAGCACATAACCTTACGCAGTGACTGATAGTGGAGGCTAAGGCTATCTTTCATTTTAGTACCTTGAATATTGCAGCAGGCTGATTGTAAACATTAAGAAAAGTATTGCAAGTCAGGCACATGGCAAGTTGGATCCGTGAGCTAACAGCCTTATTCTCTATGTACTGCTTAGTGAAGATCCCGGTTTGAATCCTCTCTGGCTGCTTTTTACCTTAGTACCCTTAAAGTTGCAGCTGGGTGGTTCAAGACATTAAGTTTTTCTGCTGTGCAGAGTTATATGCAGACTCAGTGGCCTAGTGGAAAGATACCTCTGCTGTTGTGGTGAGGCCACTGGTTTGAATCCCAGGACCAGTGTTATTTTCAGTATTTGTAATTTTCCACCTGGCTGCCTAATGATATTGGTAATAGTCTGCAAATATGCTTGGCCATGTGGTGGCTCAGCTGAAAGGCTGCCTGGTGCCCCGTTCTGCCTGTCACTTGTTGGAGGTCTGAGTTCAAATCTCCAACCAGGCTTAGTGTGCACTTTGAGAATGCTTCCACATGGTATGGAGTACCCTGGGCTAGTGGATGATGGTTGTATCCTCAGTCAGGTGTCCTGAGTTGGATGTTGCACTGTGTTTATTATTTATTAAAGTGCAACATCAACACTAAGGGACAGCCTTCTGCAGGACTACACACCACCATCTGGTTTCACAGGTGATCTCCCCACTGACTGGGGGCATTTTGTCCATGTCATCCATCTGCCTCAGGAGACAGTAAGAGTGGGGACCCTAAGCAGGGACTGTACCATCACTGTCCCTAGAGAACCTTGCATGCTTGCCCACATAGCATGCCTAAGGGAAAAAGAAGACACCTCATGAGGCAGCATCCAAGGTACCTGAAAGAATCCTACCTTGGATGCCAGCATTGCTACACCAGTAGGTGACCTTTCTCTAGTGCACTGTCATACTTCCCAACATGACCCATTCCAGGAGGAACAAAATGCTCTGCTCTTAATTTATGATTGCTGTCACCTGTGTTGCACTAATTGATTAAAAAAGGTGTTTTGCCACAGATGATGGCAATCATTAATTAAGAGTAGAAGTCCAGAAACAGAGCATTCTGTCCCTCCTGGAATGGGTCATGGTGAGAGGTATACACTGTGCCAGGTCCTGATACAGGTAAGTAGTGATCTCTATCACAGTATTCCACATGGTGCAACATCCCAGATACCAAGAACAGGTGAGCACATGGCTACTGGCCAGCTGTGTCAGATCATGCATTACCAAGAAGCCTGGTGTAACATACCAAGGAACAACGGATTCAGCTTTTCCTTTTGGTCAACTCAGCTATATGTCTCATGTCATGACTCTAATGCAACAGTAATAAACAATAAGGGGTAAGTTTACTAAAGATAGATCTTAATTGATGTGTTTTGGGGATAAATTGCAGATTTACAAATGACATTTTTAAGTGTTAGTACTCAAAGAAAGCTGTAGAGGGAATTGAACCAGTGTCTTCCCATATGTAACCACTGCAGTATCAAACTACTTGCCCTGTAAGCCATCACAGTACTTGATATAGAATAAAGACTCCTTGAAGGTTTATCATGCAATCAAACTAGTCAAATACATGGAGGATTCCAAACTAACTTAAAATAAAGGTTGCAGTGGGAGTTGAACCAGGGATTCCAAATCACTAACCAGAACAGTCTCACCTACTAGCTCAGTGAGCCAGCACAGTGCCAGAACTCCTTGAGTATTTATCATGCAATCAATCTAGTCAAAAACAAGGAGACTTTTAAACTAACTTAAAAGACATGTTATAGTGGGAATTGAACCTGGAACTCCTGATCATTGATCAATTCATGAGCAGGATACTTGCCTTGTGTGCCACCACAGTACTTGACCAAGACAAAAGACTCCTTGAATGTTTATCATTTACAAAACTGATCTAGTGCAAAAAAACACAGAATACACATTTAGAAGGTCTCTCTGCTGAGCAAAAACATGTGCAGGCTCTGTGGCTTAGTGGATAGTTTCTCTGAATAGTTATGGTGAGATGACTGGTTTGAATCCCTGGAACAGTGTTATTTTCAGTATTTGTAATTTTCCTCCTGGCTGCCTGATGATATAGGTTATAGTCTCAAGATATGCTTTATGCTATATGTCTCAATGCAACAGTAAAAAACCATAAGGGGTCCATTTACTAAAAAAATAGATTTTAATTTATTCTAAATCAATGTTGTTGTTTTCTACATATTTACTAACAAATTCAATGTTTATATCGATTTTTAAGTGTTAGTACTAAATAAAAGTAACCACACAGGGAATTGAACCAGTGTCTTCACATCACTAACCAGTACAGCATCAGGATACTAGTCATGTGAGCAATCACAATGTCTGATACAGCGGGAAGACTCCTTGAAGTTTATCAAGCAGTCTATCGATCTAGTGAAATACATGGAGACCTCCCATCTACCTAAAAATGAAGCAGCATAGGGTATTGAACTTATGGGTCCTCATACCTAACCAGCGTTGTGTCAGGTTACTATACCTGCAAGCCATCACAGTGTCTTATACAGAGGAAAGTCTCCTTGAAGTTTTATCAAGTTCTCTGTCAATCCAGTACATTACATGTAGGTTTCCCAACGAACTAAAATCTAGCAGCATTGGACATTGAACCTTGGTTTCCCCATCACTAACCAACACTGTAACAGAATACTAGCCCTGTGAGCCAGCTCAGTAGCAGATATTTATGAGAAACTCCTTGAAGTTTTATCAAGTACTCTAACAATCTAGTGAAACACATGGTGGTTCCCCAACTAAGTAAAACTTTAGAGGCATTTGGCACTGAACCTGGGTCTCCACATCACAAACCAGTGCAGTATTAGCCTACTATCTGTGTGATCCAGCAGAGGATCTGATTCCTTGAAGTTTTATCATGTACTCTATTGATCTAGTGAAATACATGGAGATTTCCCAACTGACTAAAAAGCAATCAGAATAGGGGATTGAACCTGGGTCTCCCCATCACTAATCATAACAATATCAAGTTACCAACCCTGTGAGCTAGTACAGTACCTGACTCCAAGGGAAGACTCCTTGAAGTTTTATCATGTACTGTTGTATTGATCTAGTAAATTACATGGAGGCTTCACAACTAACTAAATGCTAGCAGCATTGGGTATTGAACCTGGGGCTTCTCATCACTAACCATCGAAGTATCCAGTTGCAAGCCCTGTAAGCCAGCACAGAACCTTACACAGTGACTCTGATAGTGGAGGCTAAGGCTATCTTTCATTTTAGTACCTTGAATATTGCAGCAGGCTGATTGTTAACATTAAGAAAAGTATCGCAAGTCAGGCACATGGCAAATTGGATCCGTGAGCTAACAGCCAGGTATTCTATGTACAGTGTAGTGAAGATCCTGGTTTGAATCCCATGTGGCTTCTTTTTACCTTAGTACCCTTAAGTTTTTCTGCTGGCAGCACTATATGCAGGCTAAATGGCCTAGTGGAAAGATACTGCCAGTGTTGTGATGAGGCCACTGGTTCGAATACCAAGACCAGTGTTATTTTCAGTATTTGTAATTTTCCAGCTGGCTGCCTAATGATATTGGTAATAGTCTCAGGATATGCTTGTCCATGTGGTGGCTCAGCTGAAAGGCTGCCTGGTGTTCTTCTGCTTATCAGTTGCTGGAGGTCTGAGTTCAAATCTCCAACCAGGCTTGAGCACCTTGAGAATGCTTCCACATTGGTTGTATCCTCAGTCAGGTGTCCTGAGGTGGATGTTGCATTGTGTTTATTATTTATTAAAGTGCAACATCAACACTAAGGGACAGCCTTCTGCAGGACTACACACAGGTTTCATAGGTGTTCTACCCACTAACAGGGGGCATTTTGTCCATGTCATCCATCTTCCACAGAGCAGTAACAGAGAGGCCACCGTGACTGGGGGACCCTAAGCAGGGACTCTACCATCACTATCCCTAGAGAATCTTGCTGCTTGCCCGCATGGCATGCCTAAGGGAAAAAGAAGACACCTCATGAGGCAGCATCCAAGGTACCTGAAAGAATCCTACCTGGGATGCCAGCATTGCTACACCAGTAGGTTACCCTTCTCTAGTGCACTGTCATACTTCCCAACATGACCCATTCCAGGAGGAACAAAATGCTCTGCTCTATAATTTATGATTGCTGTCACCTGTGTTGCACTAGTTAATTGATTAAAAAAATGTGTTTCGCCACAGATGATGGCAATCATTAATTAAGAGTAGAAGTCCAGAAACAGAGCATTCTGTCCCTGCTGGAATGGGTCATGTTGAGAGGTATGCACTGTGCCAGGTCCTGATGCAAGTAAGTAGTGATCTCTATCACAGTATTCCACATGGTGCAACATCCCAGATACCAAGAAGAACAGGTGAGCACATGGCTACTGGCCAGCTGTGTCAGATCATGTAATTACCAGGAAGCCTGGCGTAACATACCAAGGAACAACGGAGTCAGCTTTTCCTTCTGGTCAACTCAGCTATATGTCTCAATGTCATAACTCTAATGTAACAGTAATAAGCAATAAGGGTACATTATCTAAAAACACATTTTAATTGATTTAAACATATTTACTAACAAATGAAATGTTTATATCAATTTTAAGTGTTAGTACTAAAAAGGCAGCTACAGAAAGAACGGAACCAGTGCCTTTCCATCTCAGACTACTACAGCATCAGGCTACTAGTCCCGCGAGCCATCATAGTGTCTGATACACAAGAAAGACCACTTGAAGTTGTATAAAGCAGTCTATCGATCTAGTGAACTACATGGAGATCTCCCATCTACCTAAAAAAGGAAGCAGCATGGGGAAGTGAACCTGGGCTTCCCCATAACTAACCAGTGCAGTATCAGGATACTAGTCATGTGAGCCAACATAGGACCTGATACAGACAGGAGACTCCTTGAAGTTTTATCATGTACTCTATTGCTCTAGCACACAGGTTCTCAAACTCAGTCCTCAGGACCCCACACAGTGCATGTTTTTCAAGTCTTCTCACAGAATCACAAATGACATAATTAGCTCCACCTGTGGACCTTTTAAAATGTGTCTGTGAGTAATTAACACACCTGTGCACCTGCTGGGTTACCTGCAAAACATGCACTGTGTGGGGTCCTGAGGACCGAGTATGAGAACCTGTGCTCTAGTGCACAGGTTCTCAAACTCGGTCCTCAGGACCCCACACAGTGCATGTTTTGCAGGTCTCCTCACAGAATCGCAAGTGAAATAGTTGGCTTCACCTGTGGACCTTTTAAAATGTGTCAGTGAGTAATTAATACACCTGTGCACTTGCTGGGTGACCTGCAAAACATGCACTGTGTGGGGTCCTGAGGACCGAGTTTGAGAACCACTGCTCTAGTGAAATACATGGAGTCTCCCCAACTAAAAAGCAAGCAGAATGAGGAATAGAACCTGGGTCTCCCCATCACTAATCAGCACTAGGGAGGCCAATCGCGGGCTCGAGATCGGCGGGATCCCAGGATTTGGCCCCAAAAATGCCGGGATTTGAATCCCGGGATTGGAGCATCCAATCCCGGGATCCACGGGATTACATTGCGCATGTGCGGCAGGGTGGGTGTGTAAGTAATACTACTTAGCATTTGGCGGGCGGCAGCCATAGACAAACGCTGAACGCGGTGGCACTTCAAATGTAGCGCCGGCCGCCAGCCAATCAGGGAAGCTGCCGCAGCAGCGGCAGCCAATCAGGAGCGACTGCTGCGGCCGCTTCCCTGATTGGCTGCCGGTCCGCCAGCTCTGGTTGGCTGGCAGCCGGCGCTTCATTTGAAATGCCGCCGCGTTCAGTGTGTCCATGGCTGCCGCCCACCTAATAGTAAGTGGTATTACTTACACCCACCCTACCTCCGTGCAGTGCTAACAGCCTCCCTCAGGTGCTGCTACTAACCCTCCAAGCTACCTACATCCTCCCGCACCACTTCCTACACCTTCCAGCACCGCTACCTACAGCCTCCCGCCCAGCTACGTACACCCTCCCGCACCGCTACCTCCATCCTCCTGCCCAGCTACCTACAGCCTCCCTCCCTTCCGCGCCGCTACCTACACCCTCCCGTGCTGCTACCAACCCTCCCCGCTACCTACACCCTCCCGCACCGCTACCTCCATCCTCCTGCCCAGCTACCAACACCCTCCCGCACCGCTACCTCCATCCTCCCGCCCAGCTACCTACACCCTCCTGCACCGCTACCTCCATCCTCCCGCCCAGCTACCAACACCCTCCCGCACCGCTACCTCCATCCTCCCGCCCAGCTACCTACACCCTCCCGCACCGCTACCTCCATCCTCCCGCCCAGCTACCTACACCTTCCCGCACCGCTACCTCCATCCTCCCGCCCAGCTACCAACACCCTCCCGCACCGCTACCTCCATCCTCCCGCCCAGCTACCTACACCCTCCCGCACCGCTACCTCCATCCTCCCGCCCAGCTACCTACACCTTCCCGCACCGCTACCTCCATCCTCCCGCCCAGCTACCAACACCCTCCCGCACCGCTACCTCCATCCTCCCGCCCAGCTACCTACACCCTCCCGCACCGCTACCTCCATCCTCCTGCTCAGCTACCTACACCCTCCCGCACCGCTACCTCCATCCTCCCTCCCTTCCGCGCCGCTACCTACAGCCTCCCGCGCCGCTACCAACCCTCCCCGCTACCTACACCCTCCTGCACCGCTACCTACATCCTCCCGCCCAGCTACCTACACCCTCCCGCACCGCTACCTACCCTCCAGCGCTGCTCCCTACACCCTTTTTCACTGATCCCTACTGCAATCCCGGGATCCCGGGATTGAGCGTTTTTCAATCCCGAAATTGAAAAAACGGCCCGGGATTGGCCTCCCTAATCAGCACGGTATCAGGATACTAACCCTGTGAGCCAGGATAGTGCCGTATACAGATGGGAGACTCCTTGATGTTTCATCATGTACTCAATTGATCTAGTAAATTACATGGGGGCTTTACAACTAACGAAAAAGATAGCAGCATTGGGTATTTAACTTGCGCCTTCCCATCACTAACCTGCACGGTATCAGGCTACTAGCTCTATGAGCCGGCACAGGACATGATGCAGAAGGAAGACTCCTTGAAGTTTTATGAAGCAGTCAGGTGTAATAATTGCGAATGAGGATGCTGTCATTGTCTATCTGTCTGTCTATCTATCTATCTATCTATCTATCTATCTATCCTACCTCTGTCGAAATGCATGGAGATTTCCAAACAAAAGGATAGATCCTGAGTCGGACGTTGCTGCGACCGTATTAGACTTTTCTGCTTTAGTGGCACCTGTGGCTTCTTGCTGATGCCAGTATCTGCCCTTCCTCTGGTTACAGCTGAATGTACCAGGGCTGTGACACCCACTTTGAAGAGCTGCAGTCACAACTGTGAAAAGCACCATTGCCACCTGCACAGGCTGCATGCTATGGGCAGACTTTCCGTCACAGTGTGGTCTCCAATGTACGTGGTGAAGCCTCTGAACGCACTCCTGCACCACGCCCGGGAGAAATTGATAACTCGTCTATAAGAATGAATAGCTCTATGCATCTTCATAGACCTTTCCCTGTCACCACCCTGGAATGACCTATATATTCCATAGTCCATGCAAGGAGAGCCCTCAAGGTGGAGATCTGAGCTAGGACGTGCCTCATTGGAAGTGGGGAGGTCGGCCACAGGGTTTCTGCATGGAGCTACGCAGCTTTTAATTCATTTTTTAAAGTACCTTGCAAAATAATTAGAACAATGGAAACTAGGGCCTCAATTGGAAAACTTGGTTCAGGCAATGGGTCATTTTCTCAACAGATAGCACAGTGCTCACCATGGGATTTAAATCACAGCCTCTATGACCATGGAGCACCCACCTACTTGCAGACGGAGCTATCACAGGATTTATGGTGGTATGAAGATTTTTCTCATTTAACCCAGTGCAATGGCCAATATATAGAAAAGCAAGGTCACCGGTTGAAGCGCAGACTCCACCATTGCTGTCCCTCTCCAAGCCCATTCTGCCATCTCATACATAGAGCAGAGTGGAGGCTTTTCTTTATATCACCCAGACAATGCAGCACCTCAAGTGCTAAGCGAAAACTTGCCTGTGGATTCTGAGGCCTCTACCATGACAGCTACTAGTGCATTCAGAGGGGACTATTCATGAAGCAGTGAAAAGTGCGGAGTAGTGAGCTAGTGGAGAAGTTGCCCATGGCAACCAAGTACTGCGACGTATCATTTTTAATATAGCACTTTATAAATGTTACCTCATCACTGATTGGTTGCCATGGGCAACTTCTCCACGGGCTCTCGTTTCCACACTTTTCACTGCTTCATTTTCCAAATGTCATCAGTTTGCCTGTTGCCACATCTAAGGCACCAGGTCATCCACCATCACTGCCAATGGGCTTCTGTCTGCTGGTCAGGTGTTCCAGTTCCTACCTTGTGTAGATGGGGGCGACATGTAACTGTGGGGCCTATTCATGAAGCAGTGAAAAGATGGAGAAAAGGACCAGTAGGGAAGTTGCCTATGGAACCAATCAGTTTTGAAGAAAGCCTTTATCAAGTACATTCTATAAAATGAAAGGGAGATGCTGATTGGTTGCCATGGGCAACTTCTCCACTGGTCTGTTTCTCTCCTGTCTTCACTGCTTCATGAATAAACCCTTCTGTCATCAACCTGCCTTGAGCAACATTGAAGGTATAAATAAAAGGATGCCTGTCTGTGCGTTCTAACTGGTGTATAAAACACAACCAAAACTGGAAGCAGCCCAACTGGAGATATGAGTGAGGACAGCTGGGCAGCCCCCAAGATCTCCCTGTACTGTGAATAGATGTCGTGCACATGTGCATGACATCTATTAATTATCTGCTATACAAAGCAGCAGTGACAGTGCTACCCCCATCTCCCCAACAGTGCTCCCCCTCAACTGTCCCACGGTTGGGGGGGGGGGGGGGGCAGGACAGTCCTAGAATAGCCGTTGTGGCTTTTAATATGACCCTGGTCACACAGGAAGTGTTTGTGACACAGGAAATGTGTGTTATACAGGAAGAGCCACTGCAGACATTGTTCAGCATGACTGCTGTTAGTAAAGATGCACTTCTGCAGTTCTCCAGAGTCTGCAGCACCTGTTTTGCACCTCCTTCCTGAGACCAGTCATGTCGCGGTTGCAACATATTCACTTGTGTCTCGCCTAGTGGGCTAGTTATTAAATTGCAGCAATAAGGCTGAGTGTCTATCCTAGCTTCTCAACGCAACTTACCATCCAATTCTGGCACAGACAGATGAGCCAAATTCAACCTGCTTTGGCGATACTGGCGGGGAGTGTTAAGGGCTAACTTACTGCTGCACTGGAGCCAGAGATGGAGAGAAAAGTAGCATAGCGGTAGTACATTTATCGCCGCATTCTTTGTTCGGTAGGCCTCTCCGTACTGTGCACCCCCTGATTGAAGAGGGGCGGAACTGCGTTTTCCATCACCATAAATCACGGCCTATTTGTGGCTTTTTACCTGCTGAAACCCTGACACTATCACCCTGTCAATCTGGCACATCAACAACAGATTCATTTTTTTTCCCACATATACAGGAAAACGTGAACACAAAGGAATGCCAAGAATTAGGTAGTGACTGTGTTTTGCAGGGACACGAAAAAAACCCACAACTTTCTGGGTGGTCCAAATCGTCTTTCATCCGCCTTTTGTGCCAATACCGCGCTTTACTGCAAGAGAAAAGTGACAGGTTTTCAGATCGCGCATGATACATTCCCCTACAGCCGAGAAAGGGTTAAATGACCCCCCACCCCCCTCCTGTCTTTGAGCTGGAGATAATGATCACATCATCCAGAGATCCGGCTGGCGCAGCCATCGTTAGCAGCTGTGCGAGGTGGGGATACTGAGAAATGATTCAGAAAGGATAGTGTTACGTGGACGCCAATCTCCTACATTCTTCAGAGATTATGGCCGAGACGCCGAGCCTCCGCTGTTCACTGAATCCGCGTCATTTATTCCTTTATTACAACTAGGAATGTTGCGTTTCCCGCCCGTATGGTAGCACCGTGTCGCTGCATACATATATATATGTCAACGGCGTTCATTATGTCTACGTGGTCATAGGGTTGCTGTTGACAATGTAAAAATACATCATATATACAGTGATGTAATGTCAACATGTTAGAATGTTGACATATATGGGGTCTATGTACTAAGCTTTAGAGAGAGATAAAGTAGACGGAGATAATGTTTCAGCCAATCAGCTCCTAACTGTCATTTTTCAACACAGCCTGTAATATGACAGTTAGGGGCTGAATGGTTGGTACTTTATCTCCGACCACTTTATCACTCTCCTTGGCTTAGTACATAGACCCCATAGTCCCTGGTGGCCCTTCAGTGACTTACCTGCTCCTGGCGGCTCCAGTGGCGTCTGCAGGGTCCTGGTGGTTTGGTGAGTATTGTACACTAATCCTTACACCTAACTTGCCTTCTAGTGCTTAACCCTAACCTTCCTCCATCAGCCTAACCCTAACCTCCCCCTCTGCAGCCTAACCCTAACCTCCCCCTCTGCAGCCTAACCTAACCTCCCCCTCTGCAGCCTAACCCTAACCTCCCCCTCTGCAGCCTAACCCTTACCTCCCCCTCTGCAGCCTAACCCTAACCTCCCCCTCTGCAGCCTAACCCTAACCTCCTCTCTGCAGCCTAACCCTAACCTCCCCCTCTGCAGCCTAACCCTAACCTCCCCCTCTGCAGCCTAACCCTAACCTCCCCCTCTGCAGCCTAACACTAACCTCTCCCTCTGCAGCCTAACCCTAACCTCCCCCTCTGCAGCCTAACCCTAACCTCCCCCTCTGCAGCCTAACCTCCCCCTCTGCAGCCTAACACTAACCTCCCCCTCTGCAGCCTAACACTAACCTCCCCCTCTGCAGCCTAACCCTAACCTCCCCCTCTGCAGCCTAACCCTAACCTCCCCCCCCCCTGCAGCCTAATCCTAACCTCCCCCTCTGCAGCCTAACCCTAACCTCCCCCTCTGCAGCCTAACCCTAACCTCCTCTCTGCAGCCTAACCCTAACCTCCCCCTCTGCAGCCTAACCCTAACCTCCCCCTCTGCAGCCTAACCCTAACCTCCCCCTCTGCAGCCTAACCCTAACCTCCTCTCTGCAGTCTAACCCTAACCTCCCCCTCTGCAGCCTAACCCTAACCTCCCCCTCTGCAGCCTAACCCTAACCTCCTCTCTGCAGCCTAACCCTAACCTCCCGCAGCCTAACCCTAACCTCCTCTCTGCAGCCTAACCCTAACCTCCCCCTCTGCAGCCTAACCCTAACCTCCCCCTCTGCAGCCTAACCCTAACCTCCCCCTCTGCAGCCTAACCCTAACCTCCCGCACAGCCTAACCCCCCCTCTGCAGCCTAATCCTAACCTCCCGCACAGCCTAACCCCCCCTCTGCAGCCTAATCCTAACCTCCCGCACAGCCTAACCCTAACCTCCCCCTCTGCAGCCTAACCCTAACCTCCCCCTCTGCAGCCTAACCCTAACCTCCCCCTCTGCAGCCTAACCCTAACCTCCCCCTCTGCAGCCTAACCCTAACCTCCCCCTCTGCAGCCCAACCCTAACCTCCCACACAGCCTAACCCCCTCTCTGCAGCCTAAACCTAACCTCCCCATCTGCAGCCCAACCCTAACCTCCCCATCTGCAGCCTAACACTAACCTCTCCCTCTGCAGGGGTGGTCTTCAGTTTGCGGCTGTCGGGATCCCGGCGCACATTATACCGGCCCCGGAATCCCAACAGCCAGCATACCGACACATTTTCTCCCTCTTGGGGGTCCACAACCCCCCTGGAGGGAGAATAGATAGTGTGGCACGCGTAGCGCGCCACCGTGCCCGCAGAATGGCGAGGATCAGCGAGCCCGCAAAGGGCTCATTTGCGCTCACCCGGCTGTCGGTATACAGGCGGTCGGGATTCCGGTGCCGGTATGCTGGTCGCCGGGAGCCTGGCCGCCGGCATACCCTACTACACCCCTCTGCAGGCTAACCCTGACCTCCGCAGCCTAACCCTAACTTCACTCTCTGCAGACTAACCCTAACTTCCCACGCAGTCTAACCCCCCTCTCTGCAGACTAACCCTAACCTCTCCCTCTACAGCCTAACCCTAACCTCCCGCCCAGCCTAACCCCCTCTCTGCAGCCTAACCCTAACTTTCCTCCATCAGCCTAACCCCCCTCACTGCAGCCTAACACTAACCTTCACAGCCTAACCCTAACCTCCCCCTCTGCAGCCTAACCCTAACCTCCCGCGCAGCTTAACCCCCTCTCTGCAGCCTAACCTTCCATTGCATCCTAACCCTAACCTCTTCCCCTGCAGCCTATTCCTAACCTTTCCCCACAGCCTAACCCTATCCCTCCCGCCCGTAGCCTAACCCTGTATCATTCTGAGAATGCTGACATGCTGCCTGTCGACTTTTTGGCTATATCCCAATTATAGATTTTCACCAATACAAAAACACCCAACCCTCATTAATTACAACCAGGGCCGTAGCAGCCTGCACATGTGACATCATGGCATTGTGGAATCATCCTAAAGATGTATGCAGAGGGGGGGCCTACTGGGGCAGCAATGGTACCGCCACCTCTGCTTTGCGCCCTTTGACGCTGGTTGCACACTCATAGTTAACTAGAAGAATGCAGAGAGGAGACACATTTTTGGACTCACGTACAGTATGCCCCCTCTGCTGACACCTTTGGTGTCGAGGGATGGTGATTGGTTGGCTGCAGCTGATGCCCACTCAGTACCCTTGATGCAAGAGGCATCAGCTGCGAGGAAGTTCCATACGGCTTTTATACCGGAAAGGGCATATAATGTATTTATTTTTCTATCAGTTGTTTGGGTGAAAGTCTGTTCCCCGGTAACAACATGTACGTGTACTGATTGTTTATTAGCCTTTAGGCGTTTCTCTTCTTTTGAAATAATGTCTAATTAATCATCATGTCATACATTATTAAGTAATAAATGCCAATGTATGTGGATTATCTTCTGTCTGTGAGGCCTGTTTATTATTACTGGCCTCATTGTGACATGGCCCCACCCACATCTTGAACTGGCCCCAGGCCCCGCCCTAACCCATATTCGTGGATCTGAGAGTTTGCCCCAAAACTTTGTAAAGACCGCTGCCTGTGGCTCTCCCAGCGCCAGGAGCTGTACGTATAAGATGATGAAAGTGAGGATATACTTTGGGTGCGCGCAGCAGGGAAATTAATCGTTTCTAAAAAAATAAACAAATAAAAGGTTTGGAAAATTAAATTAAAAGAGGAAGAAATATTTCCAAGGAATGTTACGTTATTTACTGAAAGCTCAACACTATTATCGCACCCTACGTAGTGTATCTGTCCGTCTCACTACGACTATATGTATACTGCAGTCCCAGCTCACTGTGATAGTCCAGGGCTATATATTGCCGTCTGAGTGTAATACTGTGTGTTTTCTATATGTGCCTGGGCAGTGCCCTGTGCCAGATAGAGCATTGGTGCCCCCTCGCCGCATATTGTAAACAGAAACAGCGTGCCCACGAAAAGGGGTGTAGTCCATTATGGAACAGGCATGGCCACACTATAGTACCCCAATTCACATTACACCACACAGTAGTTCCCCTTATTCACATTACACTGTACAGTAGTGTCCCTTATACACATTACGCTACACAGTAGTAATGCCTCTTACACATCATGCCACACAGTAGTAATGCCTCTTACACATTATGCCACACAGTAGTAATGCTCCATGCACATTGCGCCCATAGTAGTAGTGCTTCTTACACATTATGCCACACAGTAGTAAGGCCCTTACACATTATGCCCACACAGTAGTAATGCCCCATACACATTATGACCACAGTAGTAATGCCACTCACACATTATGCCCACACAGTAGTAATGCCCCGTACACATTATGCCAACACAGTAGTAATGCCCCGTACACATTATGCCCACACAGTAGTAGTGCCCCGTACACATTATGCCCACACAGTAGTAATGCCCCGTACACATTATGCCCACACAGTAGTAATGCCCCGTACACATTATGCCCACACAGTAGTAATGCCCCGTACACATTATGCCCACACAGTAGTAATGCCCCGTACACATTATGCCCACACAGTAGTAATGCCCCATACACATTATGCCCACACAGTAGTAATGCCCCATACACATTATGACCACAGTAGTAATGCCCCTTACACAATATGCCAACACAGTAGTAATGCCCCTTACACATTATGCCAACACAGTAGTAATGCCCCGTACACATTATGCCCACACAGTAGTAATGCCCTTACACATTATGCCCACACAATAGTAGTGCCCCATACACATTATGACCACACAGTAGTAATGCCCCTTACACATTATGCCCACACAGTAGTAATGCCCCATACACATTATGACCACAGTAGTAATGCCCCGTACACATTATGCCAACACAGTAGTAGTGCCCCATACACATTATGCCCACACAGTAGTAGTGCCCCATACACATTATGCCCACACAGTAGTAATGCCCTTACACATTATGCCCACACAGTAGTAGTGCCCCATACACATTATGACCACACAGTAGTAATGCCCCTTACACATTATGCCCACACAGTAGTAATGCCCCATACACTTTATGACCACAGTAGTAATGCCCCGTACACATTATGCCAACACAGTAGTAATGCCCCGTACACATTATGCCAACACAGTAGTAATGCCCCGTACACATTATGCCCACACAGTTGTAATGCCCCATACACATTGTGCCCACACAGTAATGCCCAACACAATACACATTATTACCACAGAAGTAATGCCCCATACACATTATGACCACACAGTAGTAATGCCCCATACACATTGTTCCCACAGTTAAATGCTCCATACATATTATGACACACAATAGAAGATCCCGTTCCCCCCGCACATTCTCTGAATACAGCACTTACCTGTATAACAGTATATGATCAGGGTGAAGCCGTACACTCCATCCCCGCCTCTTCTGCAGCCCAACGCTGATGGAACGGCTCCTTTCAGGGCACTGTGGGACTGGACTGGAAGAGCCGTCATGACGTCCCTGAAGACACTACGGGAGCTGGGGGAGGGGGTGGAGAACATGGATAGGCAGCTGCAGCGCTGGCCACAGTAATGTGCATGGCAGATAAGGAGCCTGGCGCACCCCTACTATTATACATTACACTGGCCAGCGCTGCAGCTGACAGCGGCACATACAAAGGCAATCGCTGGGTGAATGCGGCCAGTACCGACCACAGGGCATATGCGCTGTGCGCCGAGCACCGGCTGCACCACCATAGATACGGCCCTGTGCCTGGGTTCATTTCCCAGTGCATATATCAATGTTAATTCATTCATTACTGGCCATGTAATGGCAGAGTTCACTAATTGCCATTAGACAAAGCCACTGTCCTCCCTTCTCATCTCTTCCCTGTCCACATGCTTGTTATATCCCCCAGACTAGTGGTTCCCAAACGCAGTCCTCAAGGCACCCCAACAGTCCAGGTTTTAAGAATATCCATGCTTAGGCACAAGTGACTTAATTAGCATCTCAGGCAGTTTAAGTTATATTATCGGTGCTCAAGCAGGGATATCTCTAATACCTGGACAGGGGTGCCCTGAGGACCGTGTTTGGGAGCCACTGCCCTAGGCTACAAGCGCTCACAAGGCTATTCACCCTCTTGCTTCTCTCTCTGCACTGTCCTTGTATTCACCGCACTCTCACTCTAAACCTTTCTGTCCACCCTCTCAGGGCATTGATGCTGCTGCGGTTAATTCACTTCTAAGGAGCTGATTCTGAGTTGGGAGGGGAACAAATGTCTTTATTTTTGCATGCTGGGTAAATACTGGCTGCTTTTGCATGTAGCCCACAGCTGCTGAACAGCCTTGTTTTGAAACTGCAATTTACATATGAGTTTGGCCCCTCTGACAAGTAAATCTCTCTGCACATTGGGTGTCATTCCGAGTTGATCGCTCGCTAACAGTTTTTAGCAGCCGTGCAAATGCTATGCTGCAGCCCACTGGGGAGTGTATTTTATCTTAGCAAAAGTGCGAACGCATGTGCAGCCGAGATCTGCAAAAACAGTTTGTGCAGTTTCTGAGTAGCTCTGAACCTACTCAGCGCTTGCAATCACTTCAGCCTATTCGTGTCCGGATTTGACGTCATACACCCGCCCAGCGAACGCCCAGACACGCCTGCGTTTTTGCAAACACTCCCTGAAAACAGTCAGTTGACACCCAGTAACGCCCCCGTCCTGTCAATCTTCTTGCTGCCGTCAGTGCGAAGAAAAACTTTGCTAGTACCTGAGCACAACCACAAAGAGCTTTGTATCCGTACGTTGCGCATGCGCATAAATGCCGTTTTTTCACCTGATCACTGCGAAAATCGGCAGCGAGCGATCAACTCGGAATTACCCCCTTTATACATCCCCCCATCCCTCATGTAGTACAGGATGATTTACCGACAGGCTAAGTTACTAGTTCTTTTTTGCTTTATTCCCACCTCAGAAATACCCCCTAAATATCATCCTGTTTAATTTCCTGACAGTACTGTTTGATAATATTGTATTGCCTGCATGGATTATTGCACTGTTACTCTGTATAGCGCTACAATCACTTGCTGGTGCTATGAAAATGAATGCTAATCAGAATACAAAAATATACATACATTTCATGTCAGTGTTATTGACCTGGGGAACAGTACAGAAGCGTCCAAGCATATAGCTTTCATTTCACTGTCCCCCACAACATCCATAAAAAGTGAAAGCGAGCAGGCGAATCTCGGAAATGCGCTCTCCTTCACTGTAGTCAGCGCTGCGCTATCCAGGTGGAAGACGACTGTCACTCATACGTGTAACGTCATAAAGTACGTATTGTACAAGTGACGGGGATAACAATCTCACCAGCCCTAACAGCAAATATATCCTCCCTTGAAATAATATTTTGATGGTCCTACAATAAGTCCCGCATAGCGTCCTCACCGCGACACGTTGGCAGCGAGACAAGACTAAGGGCGGCTCACAAGTTGGTAAGCAATGAGGAAATATTTCTCTGTCAGTGACACAATAAGCGTATTGCTGACAGAAACTGCGAGGCCTATGGAGCAACCTGGTCTTGTTTCTTTTCACAAAAGCGGGTGAGGTATTTGGCTGCAGGTGAGGTGGGTGCAGTCTTTGATGTGTTTATTTACCTGTCATAAACTGGTTTCTGCAGCCTTGGTAGTGTGAGTACTTTGTACACGTGCTTGTCAGGCCTAGTTCACTTTATCAGTGTGATGTCCTGTGTGACCCTAGAGGGCTCGTCTCTGTCCCATGGCAATGATTACCTCACCAAGGGCGGGATGTACTAAAAGCAAAGGGGGTCATTCCGAGCTGATCGCACACTGCAGATTTTTGCAGCGCAGCGATCAGGTTACTACTGCGCATGCATCACAATGCGCAGGCGCATCGTACGGGTACAAACAGCATCGTTGCTGGGCAAGGCTTCTAGCGACGAATCCATTCGCACAACCGATCGCAAGAAGATTGACAGGAAGAGGGCGCTTATGGGTGTCAACGGAACGTTTTCTGGGAGTGGTAGGGAAAACGCAGGCGTGTCCAAGCGTTTGCAGGGCGAGTGTCTGACGTCAATTCCGGGACCGGACAGGCTGAAGTGATCGCAGCGGCTGAGTAAGTTCAGAGTTACTCAGAAACTGCAAAAAACGTTTTCGTCCAGCTCGGCTGCACACGCGTTCACACACTTGCAAAGCAAAAATACACTCCCCTTTAGGCGGCGACTATCTGATCGCAGCGCTGCAAAAAAATAGCTAGCGAGCGATCAACTCGGAATGAGGGCCAAAATGCGTCCACAACTCCAGAAACTGGCATTTTTGTTGCTTTGGCCAGTTGGATCCTTCTCAGTGTCCAGCTGCTATACACCCGATAAGTAGTGGGATGTATTGCATCCAAAATATGGTGCATAGTACATCCCACCCCAAACTCACTACTCTCCTATTTATTTTAATTTTTTTTATAAAAACTTCCCTCACACATGGACATAACTGGATGGCAGTTCAGGTGCTTCCTCCTGCCCCCCAGATGATACCACACATGTGCCATATGTTGTACGGCACAACTGTAGGGCCGATACTCCCCGGGTAGCCGCCCAGGAAGAGCACGCCGACCTAGTCAAGTGGACCTGAATAGACGTCTGCAAGGGCAGAGCCGCCGAAGTATATGCCTGTTGGATGGTCAACCAGAGCCAGCGAGCAATAGATTGCTTCGAAACCGGCCAACCAACCTTGGAGGCATCATAAAAGGACAAACAGCGAGTCAGATTTCAGATGACGAGCTGTCCTTTTGACATAAATCTTCAGGGCCCTGACCACATCCGGGACCAACGGAAACGTCAGACAACACTGGTTCCACAATAGGTTGATTCACATGAAATGCTGACACCACTTTTGACAAGAACTGAGGATGGGTCCCAAGTTCCGCTCTGTCTTCATGAAATATCTAATAAGGGCTCTTACAGGATAAGGCCCCCAATTCAGACACCCGTCTGGTAGACGCCAATGCCAACAACATCACCGTCTTCTAGGTGAGAAATTTTAACTCCATCCTATGTAAGGGTTCAAACCAGTTTGATTAGAGAAAGGACAGAACCACATTGAGGTCCCATGGAGCCGTGGGAGGTACAAAGGGCGGTTGCAAATGAAGAACTCCCTTCAAGAAAGTTTGTACGGCAGGAAACATGGCAAGTTGTTTCTAGAAGAAAATAGAGAGAGCGCAGAAATCTGAACTTTGATGGAGCCTAACCAAAAGCCCATATCCACTCCCGCTTGCAGGAAAAGTAGAAAACAACCAATTCTAAATTCCACGGGAGAAACCTTTCTACCCTCACACCAGGAAACATACTTTTTCCAGATACGATGGTAATGTTTCAACGTAACCATCTTCCCGACCTGGACCTTGGTGGAAATGACCGTAGAGGGAAGACCTTTCCTAGCTAGAATTTCCCTCTCAACTTCCAAGCCATCAAACGTAGCCGCTGTAAGTCTGGATAGACGAACGGACCCTGTTGAAGAAGATCTTCTCGGAATGGTAGAGGCCAGAGATCCTCCAGAGCCATGGTTAGGAGGTCCGAGTACCACGCCCGTCGTGGCCAATCCGGGGCAATTAGAATTGCCTGAACGCTTTCCCTTCTCAGTCTTTTGAGAAGCCTTGGGATTAGCGGTAGAGAAGGGAACAGGTACACAAACTGGTACATCCACGGCGTCGTCAGTGCGTTCACTGCAACAGCCTGCGGATCCCTCGTTCTGGAACAGTAATGGCATACCTTCTTGTTGAGTTGAGAAGCCATCAGATCTACCTGGGAACAGCTCCACTGGTGAATTAGCTGTTGAAACACCTGGACACCTGGGGATGTAGGCCCCATTCCCCCGGATGGAAGTCGTGCCTGTTGAGGAAGTCTGCTTTCCAGTTGTCCACTCCTGGAATGAATATGGCCGAGATGGCCCTTACGTTGGCCTCCGCCCAAAGGAGGATTTTTGACAAATCTCGCATCGCCGCTCTGCTTCTTGTTCCCCATTGTCGGTTTATGTACGCCACAGCCGTGGCGTTGTCCGGCTGAACCTGGATCGCCTGATCCTTCAGGAGATGAGACGCCTGCAGAAGAGCATTGTAAATTGCCCTGAGTTCCAGGATGTTTATCAGCAGAACAGACTCCTGTCTCGACCATATCCGCTGGATCTGGGCCTCTTGGGTCACAGTCCCCCAACCCCGGAGGCTGGCATCCATTGTCAGTAGAGTCCATGAGTAGATATTGAAACTCCTGCCCTCTACCAGGTGAGGAACCTGTAGCCACCATAATAGAGAAATCCGGGATTTCAGAGATAAGGTCACTTCCTGATACATATGAAGGTGAGACCACGACCATTTGTCCAGTAGATCCAGCTGAAATGGACAGGCATAGAATCTGTCGTATTGGATTGCTTCGTAAGCAGCCACCATCTTGCCCAGTAATCGAATGCAAAGATGTATGGATACCTTGCGAGGACTGAGCACCAATCGAACCATAGCCTGGATAGTCAAGGCCTTGTCCATCGGGAGAAATACATTTTGAGACACTGTATCCAGAATCATTCCCAGGAATTAAAGACATTGGGTCGGTTCCAGGTGAGATTTCTGAAACTTTAGGATCCACCCATGATCCGGAAGTAGGCGAGTCGTAAGATCGATACTGTGCAGCTTGACACTCCTTGGAACAGCCTTTATCAGGAGATCGTCCATGTTGACTCCCATCATGCGCGTTGCAGCATCATCTCCGCCATGATCTGTGGATAATCCAAAGGGTAAGGCTTGAAACTGGAAATGGTTGTCCAATATGGCGAACCTGAGGTAAGCCTGATGAGGGGGCACATGGGAATGTGTAGGTAAGCATCCTTGACATCCAGAGACATCAGGAATTCCTCCTCCTCCAGAGCGGACACCACTACCCGCAGGGATTCCATCTTGAATTTGAACACCCGCAGATACGGGTTTAGAGACAAAAAGACTGGAGTAAAAACCCCTGATGCATAACGGAGGAGGTACTGGAACCACCACTCCCGTCTGCAAGAGTTTTTGAATAGCCTCTCGTAAAGGTAACTTTTGCTGCGGGTAAAGCTGGAAAGCCTGAATTGAAAAATCTGTGAGGAGTGTTTGAAATTCTAGCTGGTATCTTTGGGAAATGAGGTCCCTCACCTAAGGATCCCAGCAGGATTCCGCCCACACATGGGCGAAGTGTTGAAGGCGAGCATCTACCTGAAAGTCGCCTTGCTGCTGGGGCCAACCGTCACGCAGAAGGCTTAGCTGCAGGGGATTCGGTGGTCTGGTCCAGGGATGCAGCAGTTGCAGGTTTACGGGACTTACCATGAGATCCTCTTGGAGTGGTAGAGACCCCCACGGCCTCTGCCTCTGAACCTTGCCACAGGAAAGGACTGCAAGGAGTGTCCTGTGTAAGAACATCTAGCAGGTGGCGCAGCCGACGGCAGATAGGTAGAATTACCCGCCGTTGCTTGGGAGACCCATTTATTTCATTAATCTCCAAGCAAGGCATCACCTGTAAAGGGAAGATTTTCTACACCCTTTTTGGAATCAGCATCTGCTGACCACTGACGTAACCAAAGAGCTCTGCGCACCGAAACAGCCATAGCAGTAGTGCGGCCATTTATCTTACACAACTCTTTAATAGCCTCACTCATAAAATTTGCAGCATCCTGTACAGTATATGTTGCTGCAGAGTAATTACCTCATCCTGGGGCAGAGAGTCTAAACCGTCAATAATATTATCTGATCGCTTGACTGCCGCCCTGGAAATCCACCCACAAACAATTGTGGGGCGTTGTGCTGCGCCTGCTGCCGTATATATTGCCTTAAGCGTGGTCTCAATCTTACGGTCAGCTGGCTCTTTTAGGGATATAGCCCCTGGCACCGGCAGTACCAATTTCTTAGACAGTCTGGATACAGACGTATCGACTGACTGGGGTTTTTCCCAGACCTTCCTGTCCTCAGCTGGGAGGGGAAAAGTAGTTAAAAACCTCTGGGGAATTTTAATTTTTTTTTATCAGGGTTTAACCATGCTTCCTTGGCCAGGGAGTTTAACTCTTTAGACACAGGAAAAAATTGCTGGAGGTCTTTGGTCTAACATTAAAATACCAGATCAGGAGTCAGAGCCGGATGAGTTGTATGTGAAGAGCCTCTCTCACAGCAAAGATGAGGGCCTCCACCCCAGGGGACAGAGAGCTGTCCTCATCCATATCATCATCTACATCAGGCTGATCAGAATCAGACCCGAGCACCTGTGACAGTGAGCGTTTAGGTGAAACCACTAGACGGGGCTGAGAAGCCTTTCTGGTATCTGCTGCTTTGGTCACACAATCAATAGAGTGTTTTAACACCCGTCTCTCTTTTCTAGCTGCAGCTAGTTCTGAATTAACATTCTGAATCATGCTTTTAAAACTATCTAGCCAGTCAGGTGCCTGTCAACTGTGACCTTGTGGAGATAAGGATCATTGTTCAAGACGGGGTTGAGTTACAGGCAGCACACGTTACCATGTCCACAGACATCTTACACAACTGTAATAACAGCGCAGCCCACTTACCAACACCTCCACACAGACCCTAGAGAGCCCCTGGAGTGACACTGAGGAGCGGACACCAGCACACAGAAACACAGCAGTACAATGTGTAACTAAGTGTATGACCTGACAGTAGTGCAGCGGTGCTACCGCTGGTGTGCTCCCCCCTTTCTATGACCCCCTGGTACCAGCACAGAGTCCTGTAGCATCGTGGGTCTCTGGAGGAGCAGCGTGCATGCAGCCCTTGATCCGCAGCAGCAGGAAATGGGGCCTTCCCGCCTCATGTCCTGCTCCGGAAGCCCCGCCCCCTGTAATGGCGGTCGGTCCCTGATCAATAGTTTATACTGGTTATGTTAGAAGTAACATCAGAATATGCATACAGTACACACAAAGCCTTTTTGTGACAGTGAGCACTGAGGGGCATCAGCCCTTAGCCAGTTTGCCCGCAGGGAACACCGTAGCTCTGGGCCCGTGACTGCCGCATGACTTGCTGCCAAAACTGCACCAGGGACCCGCTAACCAGGACCCTGTACTCACTGCACCTTGTACTTCGGCATCTGTTAGAGGGTGGCGGCTAGCTGCTGGTGTGGGCACACATACTAACGATGTGTGATCAGTACTTCAGGAGCTCAGTGTCCTGTCAGCTGGGATTACGAACCATTAACCCTCAGGAGGTTGGTTCAGTCCCCCTTCTAAGTCCCACAAAGCAGGTAGTCTGTCTGCCAAGCAGAGATACCTGAAAATAATAAACTAAAATAAAAACAAAAGGAAACTCTCTGGAGCTCCAGAGTAATGCACCCGACTCCTTGGGCACATTTTTCTAAACTGAGTCTGGTAGGAGGGGCATAGAGGGGAGGAGCCAGCACACAATAAAAGTTTTTAGTGCCAGGCTCCAGTGGACCCGATCTATACTCTGACAATCGTTTTTGTATGCAGCCCTGCGCTGCCAGTTAAAAGCAGCCTGTTTGCAACACGTGGGATATTCCCTTATTTATCCCTATGAACCACACGAAATATGAACAAACAACCCGATCTATACCCCATGGTACAAGACCCCAGTATCCACTATGACGTAAGATAAATTAAAATAATCAAATTCATTATGTTACCACTATCCTGAGCTAATTCTATAATTACAGTAGCCTTTGCCAGCAATACGTGACAGGTCGGGGTGAAATTTACATTACTTGTTTAGATACTGAATGCACTTACAGTACATGACTGAAATAATCATTAACGTGCTTATTGAAGGCCAGTTAATCCTCTGTATAGGACTATTATATTTTTTAGTATTAAAGCCTTCGTTGTTCTTGCTTTCTAATGGGGTTGAATAAGCTGCGGCCCAATGCCTTGGCACTATTTACCCTCCAGGGCGTAGTATTCAGCCCCATAACTCCAGACACGTCCCATCGCCCCATGTTGCTTGTTGGGGGGGGGGGGGGGGGGTCCACAATGAAATATAAGGCTCTGTGCTTCTATCATCTGTTCCATGGAGAATACTTCCTCAAAAAGAAGTCGGCCGTCTGAGAATGAGGAATCACCAAAACACGGATGAATGGCAAGAGGTAAGAATGCATGAAAGCTTCCTGCCAGACTGAATGGGAACGTTTAATTATTAATAGCTTATGGACACCTCCTATACACAAGGCATTTTCCTCTCCCCTGCTCCGTAAGATTGATAACAGTGACGTCCGATATTAAAATGGAGACGTCTGACAAAGCCCGGCCAACGTTCTCACCAACATAGAAGCCTGAGGGTTTTTGTGACTCTGGGACGCATCTTTATTCGATGGAAGAAAAGATCCCAGAGAGCAGATGTCGCCCTTTTTTGATCGGAAGGTTTGGTGGTCCCAATTCTTCACGTCTCCAGAACAACGCAGCTGTTTTCGGAGACGCTGAAAGTGATTTATAGAATGATGAGTTTACTGTAACAAAAGGGCCAAATGGAAGGCCCCATGGTTCCTGTGTGCGGAGACGGTGGGCTACTGTGAGTGGTAGATGCCTTCTAACTTCTTTCTACATTCTGTGCTCTTCCCAACAACAATTCTTAATGATTCTTATCAATGGTTATCAAATTTTTTACATCTATTTTTTAAGCAAACCATAGACCAAATGCGAGCCGCAACACTTCAGGGTGGTTTTGCCAAAACCAAAACATGATGAATTAGAACCAACACCAAAACACAGGGATCTGCGCAATTCTCTACTATCAGTTTATAGGGAAGGAGACCGGGTGTTTTCTTATGGGAGAATGGTCTTACCTGTCCTACACCCCCCTATGCTTACGTCACAAGCCACCATACTGCTAAGAACGGCAGTCAGGAAGCCATCTTGCTGCACTGGTGAGGTGCGCTCTGCTTCACTACACTGGGGGTGGGATGTACTAAGGGGAAATTGCGGGCCAAAACTTTAAAAACTACTGTATTCAAACTTTGGGTGCATTTCCCATATGCATTCCAGGGCTTAGATGCGGAGGGGCGTTACGCTCTAGAAGCCAATGGGCTTCTTTCTACAATGTCCTCTGAGAAGGATCTAACTGGTTCCCTCCCTGCACCCCCAGAGGGACTCCCAGGTCTGAAACCCAGAAGTCCCGACACAGCTCTCATCGAGAAAACTGTCCTTTGCATTACTAATATGGTAGAACATATGCGATTAGTATCTATGTGGTAAGTGGTGGAAAGTACCGCATTGCGGAAGCAATTGGCCCATTCGGATGTTGGGGGACATTCCCACCCAATCGCAGCGTGCTTTCATTCGCACAGTGCGACCGGGTCACTACTGCGCACGCGCGGGGGCCGTAATGCGCACACGCGTCGTTACGACGCTGACAGTGGAAAAAGCGATCGCAAGAAGATTTACTGCAGGAAGGTGTTCCTGGGCGTCAACTGACCGTTGGAGACCGTTTTTGGGGAGTGGTAAGAAAAACGTAGGTGTGTCCAGGCGAATGGAGGGCGGATGTCTGACGTCAAAGCCGAGCCCATCATCGCTGGATCCGTCGCACAGGGTAAGTATGTCCAGTGCTGGTCTTGTTTTGCAGGAAACTTTTTTAGCTTAGCAGGGCTGCACAAGCGATCACAGCCCTGCTATGCTAACGGGTGTGGTTCGTTTTATCGACAGTGTCTAGGTCGACAATGTTTAGGTCGACAGTCACTAGGTCGACATGGATGGAAGGTCGACAGGGTTTCTAGGTCGACGTGTGCTAGGTCGACAGGTCTAAAGGTCGACATGAGGATATTTTTTTTTTTTGTGTGTCGTTTTCTTCGTAGAGTGACCGGGAACCCCAATTAGTGCACCGCGTCCCCTCGCATGGCTCGCTTCGCTCGCCATGCTTCGGGCATGGTGCCTTCGCTCCGCTACCGCTTCGCTCGGCACACTTTACCGTTCCAATCGTAGTCCACGTGGATCGTTAAGTATGAAAAAATCCCCCCCCCCAAAAAATATGTGAAAAACTCATGTTGATTTTTAGACCTGTCGACCTAGCACATGTCGAACTAGAAACCCTGTCGACCTTCCATCCATGTCGACCTAGTGACTGTCGACCTATAGTGGTCGACCTAAACATTGTCGACCTAGACACTGTCGATCTTCAGACCGGATCCCATGCTAACATACACTCCCCCATAGGCGGCGTCTAGATGATCGCATGGGCAGCAAAAAGTTGCTTGGTGTGATCAACTCGGAATGAGGGCCGTTATTCAAAGAACTTGCGTTCAGTCAGGTGGCTCCACCGATTACCTGACTGCGCTTCTCACCCCGACCATATTATTTTAATGACATAATAAAGCTGACCAATTTCACACTTATATCATTATTTAGATTTATTGTATTTCTTTAGTGTTTTTAGCCTAATGATTATCCCATGAATGTGGAGCTGACATCGGTGAGCGTATATGAGCGATTCATGCCATGCATCTTACACATATCATACCTTACATCCATAGGAGGTGGAACTGGGTGAGAAGGGGAGTTCTCACACAGGGGGAGATGTACCAAGCCTTGGAGAGTGATAAAATCTAGACGAGTCCCAAAGCAACCAATCAGCTGCTGACATCTATCTAGCACAATCTACGAAATGACAGGTAGCAGCTGATTCTTTGGGCAATTCTTCACTTTATCTCTCTCCGAGGCTTGATGCATCTCCCCTATAGGCATATGCTTCCATTAGGAGGCGTATCTTTCGTACCTACAGGGTAGATGCAGATACACACTGATGTTAATGACGATTACTTGCTGCAGACACAGAGGCGTCAACTTTCCCTCTATACAAGGGTGTATCACTGGCAGTAATCCCGCTGTGAGAAACTATTTACCAAGCATTCAAGCTGCACTCGCTGTCCTGTTCCAGCTGTCATAGGGCGGTGTAACCAGAAAATGGTCATGAGAAGGCTTTGTTTTTTCTATACAGCACTGATTCAATTATTTTACAGTATTAATTTATGCAGTACTATTTAAATTAATTATTTTTTTAATGAATAATGGAAAGGCACTTGTTAATTATACGGAAGCCAATGTTGCTCACCAGCGCTGTTTTGACATTTCCATTTCAACCCCTGTTTACAATTGTGTGAGTGCCGGACTCAATTCAGTAAATAGCTTGGAAATATGTGTGTACAGGCTGAGGATATAGCAGAGTCTCCGCACACACCAGCGGATGGCTTACAGCTATAGCCCAAATACATAAACAGTGGCAAGGTTTTATTGAAGAAAAAGCAGGTACAGCCGTACTCACTGTTATATACACACACTGGTAGAGCGGAGTGTCAGGGCTCACCTGGTAGCGTTGCAGGATGCTGGTACAGTGTCCAAAGCAGCAGGTAATTGTAGGTCTCACTGGAGCCCAGTGGATGATTATTGTCCTCCACTGTGGCACTCAAGATGGCTCCGCACGTACTCAGTAAAAGCCTCAGCGACCATCTTGGTACAGGGAATGAAGCGTCCCTGGAGGAGTAGCAACATGGAGTCCTAACAGTAGTGCACTCCACTTTCAATAGTTAGCCAGTCAGATGAGGATTTTAAAACAGCGATTCAAGTGCTGTAGTGGAGTCCGTATGACTAACAAGTTCCACAAGAGAAAACAATAAAGACTATCCATTTAAATAAGCGGAATTTGAACTATAAATGCCCAACATATCACATTATTATAAGTGTGTATGTTATATAAATATTATATATTATAATATAATATAATATAGGTTATTCAGCTATTTCCAGGGGAGTGTCTTGCCCTGAAAAAGGAGGTGGACAGTTAATATTTTTACACATTACTTTCATAAAATTATGTATATATATAAAAGTCTCCTGAGTGCCGCCGTGATTCCTGACTATATATATATATATATATATATATTTTTTGTTAAGATTATAAACATCCAGTATACAAAGGGTCCACAGCACAAAGTTACATAGTACATAAGCAGCGTAAATATAACACAAAAAGATGGCAAAAGACTTACAGGATGAAACATTGCAGAACATTGGATAATGTATATAACAACGCTGCACATGCAGCCATAATACCTGCAAAAGCAGCGCAGTTGCTGGCAGTGGGTAAGAGATGATGGTATTATATTATTGGAGGAACAGAACACGAGGGAAGAGAGTCCTGCTCGTGAGAGCTTACACTCTAAAAGTTGAGGAATAGACACACAGACAGTGAGTGAGGAGCATGGAGCGATGGGTTAGGGCACAGGTTCTCAAACTCTATCCTCAGGACCCCACAGAGTGCATGTTTTGCAGGTCACCCAGCAGGTGCACAGGTGTATTAATTACTCACTGACATATTTTAAAAGGTCCACAGGTGGAGCTAATTATTTCTCTTGTGATTCTGTGAGGAGACCTGCAAAACATGCCCTGTGTGGGGTCCTGAGGACCGAGTCTGAGAACCTGTGGGTCAGGGTGAGAGCTGGAAGGCTTTTATACCACGTGGGTTTTGAGAGCCGGTTTGAATCTGAGGCAAGAGGTGGCGAGGCTGAGTTATCCATTTGTTACATCTCCTCCGTATTAGAAGTAGATAAAGCCTGTTATGGATTATCCGGAGTCCTAGACTTTGTGTCTCCTCAAGTCACTGATTGACCCAATCACATGATGTGACTGATCCTATGTGCGGCCTCCAGCCTGGCCGGACAAAGGCCCAGGGAGGCCAGATCCCCAGACTCCGGTCCCCCTTTTATCTCCACGGACACAATCTCCCCTGTTTGTCTTTTCTCCAGGCTGTGACAGGCACGCCAGCTTCAGCCTAGCACCCACTTTATCACTGACACCCGGGTCAGAGGCCAGGGCAGGCTCATTCCCCCTCATCCCTTCTGTGTGTGTGCTTTTCCCATTCCCCTAACTGCTAATATGACGTCTCACCCCCACCCACGCCTCCCCCTCCTCTAACCATCCATCACCCCAAATCAAACCGTGACAGTGTGTATACTCAGTCTCATTTTATATCAAGTGCTCAGATGCTGCTTACTGAACGGTGTAAGAATCAGAGAATTACGTTGTCTTTGTTGGAATAACAGGGGTTAAGGCAGCAGATTATATAATACAATAATATAATAGTAAATAATATATTTATTCAGTAGTAAGAACAGTCGGAGCACAGCAGGTTCACAGAAGGCAGATCTGGTGATAACCAATCATGGAAAATAAAAATAAAGTGAGATGAAAGCAGTTTCTGGCCAGTAAAACAGCTACAGCCCAGGCATATAAGATGCCACGTTTCCGAGAAACAGTCCTATGCAGTGGTGCCGAGAGGGTGGGGGGGGCTGGGTACAAATTACCCGGGCCCAGGTCTGATGGAGGGGCCCAGTGAGGTCCCAAGCCCCCTCCCCCTTACCTGGCAGCAGCAACTCTTTTCCTCAGCCCAGCACACTTGGCTGTGTACTGGGCTGCAGTGTGGCCATGGAGGTGCTTAAAATAGTTTTTTTTTCCAGTATTTTTTTCTAAGGGTACATGACCACACCTCCTGTGATTAGGCCACGCCCCTTGAAAAGCACCTGGGCCCAGCTCGGCACTCGACTGCCCTGATCCTATGGTCCTATGAAGATGGTGGGTTCAATAGCTGTTACTGTGACTTTCCCGGGACGAAGAGAACTCAAGAACAAGGCCGGGTTATGGGAGGGGCGACAGAGCTTTCAGTCAAGTTTATATGGGGGCTTCATATTCAAGTAGCACTTGAATTGTTAAATACATACGTTTTGCCCTAAAAGATTAAGCATGACTAGAATGTATGCACGGCGAACATATCTCATGCGGGCCCCTGTCTCCGATTGAAAAAGCAGCCCCCATAGGTTTCTGTGGCGGCTGCTAAAATGTCACATTTACTAAGCTCCGGAATGAGAGATAGGTACCAGGCCCAAGACGCCCTCTCATTGTAGCCTATGGGCTTCACGCTGCACAGTTTCCTGGGACAGGATTCCTACACAACACTCTGCGCTCGCACACGTGTAGTCTGGTAACTGAACATGCGCAGTACTGCGGCTGGGGACCAATCCTGGTAGTAGAGCGATTGCGGGTATGGGTCATTAGGTCGACCACTATTGGTTGACATGCATTACGCCGACATGAGTTTTTTCACTTTTTTTGGTGCCGTTTTATTCGTAAAGTGACGGGGAACCCTAATTAGTGCACCGTGTCCCGCTGCGCTCGGCACAGGTTACCGTTCCCAATGGTAGTCCACGTGGATCGTTAAGTATGAAAAAAGTTCAAAAAATAAAGAATTTTTTTATTTTATTTTTTTAAACGCATGTCACCCTTTTTCCATGTTGACCAATAGTTGTTGACCTAATGACCGTATCCCGTGATTGCATTAGCCCCTTCATAATGATAAATCCCGCCGACCCTTACTTTGTTATTGCCTCTGTAAGCTGTGATAAGAAATTGTGGTCATCAGGGTCATATACCGATAAATAAATATTATGCCCCGTAATAACATCTTGATTGGAAGTGGAACAAATAGAGGTGGCTGCTTACCCGTCTTTATGCCAAGAAGGATATTGGCACCATGAGAAGATGAAAGAGGCAGAATGACAGGAGAACAAGTCACTACCGGATCACCAGCGTATGGTGCAATAAGCACACTGTACGTCACACAGTGTCCCAGCGCTATGTACTGTAACTCCCAACATGTCCAGCGGCGGATGGGAGACATCCAACAAGTGCCCACAGGCAGCCATTACTGAGCAAGTACACATGAGAATACAGCTCATCATGTCCCAGGATATGCCAACGGTCCCTGTTTTCCAGGGACGCTCCCAGATTAATGCCTGATTTTTAATACCTGTATTTTTTCTCCCCATGTTAGATACAATGGAAGATGTAGTTATTACCATTTAGTCTCATTTGCTGGACTCTACTAAGATACTACTGAAGAGACGTACTCACAGGGACGTAGGGAGTAGTGTGCGAGCGGTGCATTCACCAAAGGTACCCGGGTCCTGGGAGCGGCATCATCGCTGCCCCACCCCCCCCAGCATCTGGCTAGCACAGCGCCTGGAATGGCAACCTGCACTCAGAGGTGCTCCTTCACTACAAAGGACACTCGGAACATGCACCCCGCAGTGTGTAGAGCGTCCGAGAAGTTCCATGCCTACTAGCTTTTCTTCTCTTCAGGATGAGTCCAGAGAGGCGATGCCAATGTCATTTGACCCCACCCCTTCCTTACGGCACATCAATTCCTGGGATTATCTCTCCATCCTGCCCACTTCACTAGGAAGTGGGCGGGATGTGGGGGTTTGCCTACTCTTCTGGGAGTCTCCTGCAACTTGCGGGAGTGTAGGTACGTATGGGAAGCTTCTGCTGCTGGCCCCGCCCCCACATGATATCACAAGTCGGGGGCGTCACAGGGGAGCACTGCGCACTCAAAATGCAAAAGTCATTTATGATCATGCTTTGTAAAGAGGACATGAGTGGATTGGTGGATTGCAGGGAGACAGGTTTTTCCCACGATGTGATTAGATGTATCGAATCGCATGGAATATATGCAAAACGCTTCCTACCTTACTTGATCAGGAAGGGGGTCACCCTGGCCACCGCCATCTTCACAACAATACTTGCGAAGATGACACTGGCCACTATAGAACAAAGACTCCGACACAGTGACCGAATCTTTGCTTGCAATGGGCGGCACCATCTTTCCAAAGATAACTCAGGGAAGATGACGTCGCCCACAGGTATATACTGAGGGGGTGGCAACGGACCTGGCCCCCACCTAGCTCCACCAGCAGCCCAGGCAATTAGTCTGCTGCTAGTAAGGTTAGAATGGCCGTTACAGGCCAGTTCCCGCCTCTCCAGTCATAACTGTAGACAGAGTCGGACTGGCCCACAGGGGTACCAGGGAAACCACCGGTAGGCCCCACTGCCTGAGGGCCCACTCCTTCCTCTAGGGATCAGGTTCCAGACTGTGCACTTGTATTATACATGGTAGATATGTTGCATTACACTGCACTAAACTATTGTGTATTTCAAGCCTCTGTGGAGGCTGGCCACACACCCTTTGAAGGCTGGCAACAGCCCTAAGTATGGGCTCCTATAACTGCATTCCCCCGGCGGGCTCTTCATGTGCCAGTCCGACACTGACTGTAGATGTGATGGGAGGTGAGTATGAGGCTGTATAGCCTACGTATCCTCATTTCCGTGAACAGACGTAGGTTCCATTCAGCATCGTCCCCTGTATATTTCTCTGCATGAACGTATTTTACATTTTCTGTAAACAGAATACATCACGTCATCATTATACATCAATTTAAATATTCTTCTGACAGGAAAAAAACATAACAGTACAAACTATTGAAGTAAGTATTTGTTCTTACTTCTGTGGAAATCGTGCCGCACACAGATACAGTGGTTCCCAGATGTCTGGAACATGTGGCCACGATATAAGGCAAGTGTAACTATTTTGGTAAAGTTGCAGAGAGGATAAGTTAAGATGGCTGTCACTAATGGCAATGGCTCCTGGAGACCTCACAGGTCAAAGGTTGCCAGTAAACTTCAAACTTGTCAGAGGGAATACTCAGTTGTCAGACAGTTTGTACAGGAGACTTATGAGGCACATGAGGAAGAGTTTGTACAGCGGAACTCAGTAGGAGCTTGTCCACATGGATTTATTGCAGTGGACCACCGTCATGACAGGCTTCTCCTCAAACATCTAGGTCAAGGATGTGTCACTATTTATTATGCAATAAATAGTGACACATCTGTAAAGTTCTGGGCTGTGTTACTGGGAGCCCATGACTTTCCACACTATGGTTACATAACTTACATTCCTCTACAATGGCCTAAGGGAAGTGGACCCTGAAGTAAAAAAGTCTCATATCATAGAGGAGGCATAACAGCCCTCCTTTACCTTTCCTTTCTGTACAACTATGCAAACTTAGACAGTAATTTGCCTGTTTTATGCTGCAAACTACCATATTTCTGTGAACGTTCAATCCACATTCCAAGTTACTGACAAACTACCCCACTTATGCCAGGTAGAGCCCCTGATATAATTATGCCAGGTAGAGCCCCTGATATACATTATGCCAGGTAGAGCCCCTGATATACATTATGCCAGATATAGCCCCTGATCTACATTATGCCAGATATAGCCCCTGATATACATTATGCCAGGTAGAGCCCACATTATGGAAGGGTGTAGGGAGCAGTGAGAGATGGTGAGTGTAGGGAACAGTGAGGAAGGGTGTAGGGAGCAGGAGCAGTGAGACTGGTGTAGGGAGCAGTTGAGTGAGGGTGAGTGTAGGGGACAGTGAGGAAGGGTGTATGGAGCAGTGAGTGTGGGTGAGTGTAGGGGACAGTGAGGAAGGGTGTAGGGAACAGTGAGGAAGGGTGTAGGGAGCAGTGAGAGAGGGGAGCAGAGGGAGTGGATGTAGGGAGCAGTGAGGGTGAGTATAGGGAGCAGTGAGTGAAGGTTGTTAGAGAGAGCAGTAAGGGAGGATGGGAGTAGGAAGCAGTATGGGTGGGTGCAGTAAGGGTGGGTGAGTGTAGAGAACAGTGAGGAAGGATGTAGGGAGCAGTGAGTGAGGGGAGCAGAGAGAGTGGGTGTAGGAAGCAGTGAGTGAAGTTTGTTCTAGAGTGCAGTAGGGGAGGGTGAGTGTAGGGTGTAGCGTAGGGTGCAATAAAGGTGAGTGCTACAGTGAGTTAGGGGAGCAGAGAGAGATGGTGTAGGGAGCAGTGAGTGAGGGGAATAGAGTGGGTGTAGGGAGCAGTAAGGGTGAGTGTAGGGAGAAGTGAGTTAAGGGAGCAGAGAGAGTTGGTGTAGGGAGCAGTGAGGGTGAGTATAGGGAGCAGAGAGAGTGGGTGTAGGTAGCAGTGAGTGAAGGTTGTTATAGAAAGCAGTAAGGGAGGGTGGGAGTAGGAAGACGTGAGGGTGAGTGTAGTGTGCAATGAGGGTGAGTGTAGGGAACAGTGAGGGACGGTCAGTGTGGAGCTGCTGAGTCCAGTGTGTGTGCCCACTGCCACCTCCCCCCGCCTCTGTGACTCACCATACCACTGCCTCCGTCCAGTACTGCGCTGGACTCTCCCTCCAACACGTGTGTGCAGAGTGGAAGGCAGAGCTCTCTGCATGCAACAATTTTGACAGCTGAGCTACAGATAAGATTCCCTTCAAGCAATATCTAGGGTGTTATTGCAGCAGACTGGGTACCGGAAGCACAAAAGTGAATCAGCATTACTACAAAAATGTTCTAGAAACTTTGCAGGAAAAAATCAGAAGAAAGAGGCCAGAGTTGTGGAAAAATGGTTTCATCCTCCATCAGGACAACGCAGCAGCCCACACAGCTCTCTGTGAAGCAGTTTTTTTGGCCGAGAAACAGATTGCAGTGCTAGAACACCCTCCATACTCACCAGACCTAGCACCTTGTGACTTCTTTCTTTTCCCTAAAGTCAAATCTGTACTGAAGTGAACCTGTTCTGTATCAGGTACTGATGACACAGCCGACAGATAATGAGCTACAGCATGAATCTGACCAATGGGAGATAAGAATGCAGCGGTGTGTGGATGCAGAAGGGAAGCACATAGAAGTGGAACGGAGTTAAAATGAACTTACATTTTATTAAATGTAAGTTACAACATCAGGCTCGTTATTTAATAGCCACACCTCATTATTTATCACTATGTTGACTATAGCATAGTGTTATTTTTTTTTGTGTTGGGTGTGAATTAACAGGTTGACAGTCAATAGGTCAACAGGTATAAAAGGTTGACATATTAAATGGCCGACACTTTTTGGGGGATTTTCGGGTGTCACTTGTGTGACACTCGCCACAAGTTTGTGCTTCACTCACCACAAGGTTACTAAAGGTAACAGATGGTGACATGGATAGTAAATTACGCAAAAGGTGAAAAAAACATGAAACAAAACCCCAAAATTCTGTGTTGACCATTTTCATGTCGACCTTTTGAACCCAACAACCTTTTGTACTGCCTACCTTTTGACCTTGTCGACCTTTTGACTGTCGACCATATGGTGTTAACCTATTGCGCCCATATGACTGTCGACCTATCATCCACCACCCACGTGTGTTTTATTATACTATAAGGAGCAACCGTGGCCAGTGGAGGCAGCCATTATATGAGCTGAACCAATATTCCCTAGCATTTTGTAAAGGGGCCAAGGTGCTGGGAGTTAGCACATGCCGCCGCCGCCCCCCCCCCCCTCCCCTCCCCTCCCCTCCCCTCCCCTCCCCTCCCCCCTCCAGTACCAAAATCCACCATTGAAGAGGGCCAGCATGTAATAGACATCTACATCTCTGGATGAATGAGTATCATAGTTCTGTGCTATTATAAAGAAGTTTTGAGTCGCTTGCTGTATTTTTTTTTTTGTATCAAAGAAATTACAAAAAAAAAAGTTTTGAGCCCACAAAATGGCTGCCTCCATGTTCACACAATGGATGCACAATGGATTCAGACATTTAACTTTTCTTCAGTCACACAATAGCTCCCAATATTGGATAAATCTATATCAGGACACGGCCCTGACAGAAGACAGAAGGTGGTGTTGGGTGGAATGGCCATGGTGCAGCCAGAGTAGCCACGCCCACAAGGACATGTCTAGCGCTATGAAGCACTAGGATAGCCCCAACACGCTCAAAATCACCCTTCAATCACCGTGGGCATTGAAGATGCATGTCTTTGGGCCTGACCCTCTGAAATCGGGACAGTTGGGAGGCACTGTATGCCCCAGTCTCTGATCAACATTTATTTTTTAAAACACACTGAAAACCCAATATGGGTTATTATCTGTTATGATTAATCCATTTCCCTGTAAGTGCTAACATCTCCCAAAGCATAATAACTTCATTTTGAATGCTACTGGTATCCACATCATTTAAAAGTCCAGTATGGCACTCAACTAAAGAGTGTACCCAACACACTGCAGCACAGAGGCTTGGAGGTCCACTGACAAAAATGGTCATTTATCTCTTGCTTTTGTATAATACAGAGTCCACAAGTGGTGGGACTTATCCTTTAAGCTGTCCACACATTGTGTCCCAGGCACTTGATTTGTACTCCATTGAACCAGGATCTGTGAGCAATCATTTCACAGATGTGGAGACCAAACTGATGAGGCATGGTCAAGAGATGTGGAATATGTGCTACCACAGTACTGTAGGTTGACTTCTGCCCGTATCGCACTAACCCTCACTTCTAGACCAGCTTATCATCATAGACACAATCAGAGGCAACGCTACTTGGCACATCATTGTGGATATCAGTCAGACTGAAACTGGTGAAAAATGGAGTCCATAGTTCTTCACATCTGCCCACCTCATGTCTGCATGATACTTTCTTGGTTTTCCCAATGACAATGGGGTAGTCGGTCTCTTAGTGAAGGGGTTAAATAATATGCTTGACCAATTCTAAGACCTAAAAGTAGGTGGGACACTAATTCTTCCAGGACTCTGGACCCCCTGCTGGCTCCGTCACCATTATAAAGACAGCTAATTCAATCTCTGATCTCCATTCCAAAGGCTGGGGACATAGCTATTCTGAAGACCCTCTTTTACATAGGAAAAGCAGGCTCACAGGGGGAGGGAGACATAGGATTTGGGAGGATAATGGGTGAGGGAAAGGGACATATCCTGAGTAAAAAGAATATTCCGCTAGCATCACTCAAAAGTTTAGTAACCCCAATAGTAGTGAATGGGACAATTACATTCCTGATGGACAATCTCCCTATTGGAAATACATTACTCAGTCACCCTCGTGTCAGAACAACAGTTCTATACTGACGAGTCTGTATGTGGTTTCAAAAACAGCCTTTTGTCCTCATGGAAATCGCCAAGTCCCTGTTCTTTCAATTGGAGCCTATGTCTCAGAGATGGAGAAATCACATTTTATTTTTAGTCTGGGTTCCAACGTTGTGAGCGGGTTTTCATGTAAGGAGATAGAAATATAGAACTTTGACGGCAGATAAACACTTGGCCCATCTAGTTTGCCCAAGTACACAGTAGAGTTCTTTTTTTTTTTTTTGTCAGGAGCCTATTTACCTGCCAGTAAATTATTGGATTGTAGGCAGAAACCAGATTACGCACGCAAGTACGGGGAGAATATACAAACTCCACACAGTTTGGGCAATGGTGGCAATCAAACTCATGATATCATGAGTGCGGTGAGTAAGTAATGCTAACCATTACACCGTCTGTAATGCCCAAGTGAAGAGAAAAAATGAAGGTGCTTAAAAATCTTTGGGACATATTATCCCAAAACATCTGTTATAATCCTGCAAACATTACGTATCCCACAAATATATGAAGGGGTGACTGTTGCAAAAACAGCCCCCAATAGGTTTCTAAGTGGGGCGGATAAATTATGTAATGTTCCAAGCTCCAAAAAACCTCAGCTTTCCGTAGTTTGGCCCCGACAGCTAACGCCTGTGGGCTACATTTCACAAAATCTTTCTCCGTGGTCCAGTGACCACTTGTATATACAGGAAGAATACCGGGACCGGAAGTAAAGGAACCGGCTCCCCATTGGCTTCAGTCGCACAACCCTCTGTACGCTCCTGAAATTATCTGCAACACTTATTATTGCTTCTACCAATGTAACTTATCTGCAAATTTGTCATTGGGTGCAGATGGCCAGGATCCTGGGAGCTAACTTTTCAAAATCATTGCGGGTGCCACTACTCCATATGACTGAAAGACAGCCTACATAGACTTCCATATTAAAGGATCTGACGCAAACTGTCCTCCATTTGTGTGGTGTATCTAGTGTTAATGCACACTGCGCATGCTCAGAAAATGAGTGCACCCAAATGCAGCTATGGAGACTGAAAGGCAAGCCTGGCTTTAGGCGGCCACCGCCTCTGTGGTTAATATTTGTGGATCGTTGAATCTTGGATGGGACAACACCTTGATGAGCACCAACTGGCAGTTACAGCCCTCCCTCACTAGATACCCAACAATAAAAACACCAGTGTTTCTAGAGACTGGTGGGAGGTCGGGTTTGCTATGGTGGATCTCACTGAGTTTGATTGAGCTATGGACCTGTCCGGGGGGCTTGTCTTGGTTGCTCTTGAGAAAACCATATATATTTCTGTCTGCAGCTAATCTGTGTTTTGTGTTTAGGATGCAGGTCTGAATGACCCAAGGCCAACTCTACAGGTTCTCTAGCTTGTGGCACAAGCAGAAGTATCAACACTATCTTGCTGGGACTGCTAGATGGAAGAAGGCAAGAGCCAGACTATTCCCAGCACAATTACCATACCTACAGGGGACAGAACCTCAGACTCGCTGGTACTACCAATTATTAGCCAATTTGAGTGAAGGTTCCCGACTCTGTGGGACAGAAACCATATTGAGGTTGTTGGAATGAAGCTACTGGAATGTCAAGGAGTTCTCTCAGGAGAACAGGCCAGCCTCGACCAGTTTTCTACCCCTCTGCAAAAAGACCCAAATTGTAGCAGGTACATCCATGGTGACGCAATGCACAAGGCTCTTCTGAAGCCCCCCACCCGGCTGCAACCTCCCCCCTCCCCTACAAGATCTGTCCTAGTGTATATTAAAAAAATGTGTTTCCGTTTAGAAGATCTTGCAAGCGTTCCTAGATCTGATCTGTTCCGACTGTCTATGGCTCCAGTTTGATACAGTGCAAATATAGCGCACGTCTACATCCAAAGAGCCATTTTCCATGACCAAAGTATTGAACAGTTCTATGAAAGCGCCCGCTGGCCAGACATTGTAAGACAAGTGCGCTGTCTGGTGAGTGTAAATTGGAAGCAAAGCTAAAAGCCCCTATGTCATTTTGAGTCTAGGGGACTCATTTGTGTTCGTCTGGAACTGCTGGTAGCCATTGTGTAACCACAAGTACCAGCATGCCTTTTCCGTCAATGGCTGCCAGACAAATGGAGAACACAGGGCAAAGGAAATGGGTACAAGGGATAGGCCGTTCTGCATTCCCCCTTTTACGGTTTTGGGGGAAATAAGATGCAAACAGTCCTTTTGGTCACAAAGTGCAAAAGGTGAGGAACTGAATAGTGCAAAGCGGAACATTTGCCACGTTTACGTGGCTCCCCTTGATCTTGCACCAGACACATGGATAATAGAAATATGCCCTTTAAGTACGGAGAGAGTTACACATCGGTCACTTCTCTGGCAGGGCCTGGGAGACGGGAAGAAGCTAATGGCTTTCCCGAAAAGGTCACCGCGCGAACAAGAGCACTAAGCAGATTATCCAGGATCAACACTAGACCCACAAAGAATGAGACACGCTTTGATCAATAGCCGAGACAGATTCTACTAATATATAGTGACAGGCACAGATGCCAGTTACCATGCCATCAATCACATGCTGTGCCTTACCCGCTAATGAGTCCCATCGCTGCCCACTGCACATCTCAGCTTAACACTTCCAAAGGGCCATGGAAGAGCTGGAACCTGGTCATTGAGGCGGAGAATATTATGTCATATCAACCCGTGAGACTGGCACAGTCCTACAGTGGCCCTCATGTTGTGGAGTTTGTATGTTCTCCCCAGGTTTGTGCAGGTTTGCTTTGCAGGGACTTATGTGAATGACCAAATATTCTCTGTAAAGTGCTGCGGAATATGTGTGCGCTATAGAAATAACTGGTAATAAAATAATTAATACATAATTCATATGGGGGGAGTAGACTGCCCCCCTTCCCTCAGATCCCATCCCCTTCACTGACTGGGCAGTGGCATAGACAGGGAGAGTGCAGGGGGAGCAACTGCACTCTCTGCCAAAAACCTTTTTAAAAAATGGTGCCTCTACTGGCGCCAGCCCTGTGTTGTTTTTACAGTATGGAGGCCATGACTATGAGGGGCCGACTACTTTGTCTAGGAGAAAGGGGGCTACATTGCCGGGCAACAACCAGTGCTTGATCTACCAATAGGCAGATCGCAGATTCCAGCCATATATTCCCCACCCCCAAGTCCCCTCTCTCCACTGCTGACTTCCTAGCTAGGAAAGGGAGTCAAATGGAACAGTCTGGCTCTGCCTGTGAAGCGCAAGATGGCTGGAAAACCGTCAAGCATATGTGGCCGTCAGTGTATGTCAGGTTTTTAAAGTGCAGGACGGTATAACAAAATGTGGGGTCCCAGAGTAAGGTTCTTCACAAAAAGTGTTTAATTGGGTAAGGGGGTATTTTCCATCTTAATGCCACTCTCCTGTCAAAAGCTGGCTACGCCACTAGGCCTGAGGTGATTTGTGTACAATAATATGGATGCTCAGGTTTATGATGATATGTTTCCATGCTGCACCCAGACATCACAGAGGGGAGAGTATGGGTTATTGCAGGAGCTAACTTCATTAATTGACCATTAATAGACCATAGCAAATCAAAGCCATTTTGCTTACAAATGGGAGTGTTTGCACCTGTAAAAGGGCTCAATGGGGGAGAAGTATCAAACCTTGGAGAGAAAGAGAAAGCACCAGCCAATCCGCTCTCCAACTGTTAGGGGCAGATTTATCAAAGGTTGGAGAGAGATAAAGTGGCGCATGAGCTCCAATTTATCTCTCTCCAAGCTTTGATAAATGGACCCCCAAAAATATTTGAAAACTAGTGTGTTGTTGGGACTTGTTATCTACATCTGCATCTTTGTTATAGAGCACAGGTTCTCAAACTCAGTCCTCAGGACCCCACACGGTGCATGTTTTGCAGGTCTCCTCACAAAATCACAAGTGAAATAATTAGCTCCACCTGTGGACCTTTTAAAATGCGTCAGTGAATAATTAATACACCTGTGCACCTGCTGGGTTACCTGCAAAACATGCACTGTGTGGGGTCCTGAGGACCGAGTTTGAGAACCACTGTTATAGAGAAAGGTTACTACTACACTCATGATATGAGCGACTGAGGACTTACAAATATATATAGATCTGGGAACAGCAGTCCAAGTCTCCAGAGGTCTAATGACCTACGTATTACTATTTAACAAGTCCCATCCAAGTGACAGTTTTATATTCTGGCTAATGCAGTGTTTCCCAACCTCGGTCCTCAAGGCACACTAACAGTTCTGGTTTTAGTGATATCCAGGCTTGAACACAGGTGACTTAATTAGTACCTCAGTTATTTTGATTTAACCATCTGGGCTGAAGCCTGGATATCACTAAAACCTGCACTGTTGGTGTGCCTTGAGGACCGCGGTTGGGAATGCCTGGGCTAATGGCTCAGGATGAGACCTGCAAGACCTCAATCCCATTAAGAAAGGTGATGCCACAATCAAAATGTCCGCCAGTAGCACACTATGGGCCTAGTTCGGAGTTGCTCGCAGCAGCAAATGTGTTAGCTAATGGTCAAAACCATGTGCACTGCAGGTGGGGCAGATGTAACATGTGCAGAGAGAGTTAGATTTGGGTGGGTTATTTTGTTTCTGTGCAGGGTAAATACTGGCTGTTTATTTTTACACTGCAATTTAGATTTCAGTTTGAACACACCCCACCTAAATCTAACTCTCTCTGCACATGTTACATCTGCCCCCCACTGCAGTGCACATGTATTTGCCCAACTGCTAACAAATTTGCTCCTGCGATCAGGTCTGAATTAAGCCCTATGGCAGGACAAGTGAGAATAGAGAAGTGTTACCTGCTTGTGAGTGAATGGGGTCTTCATAGATGAAATTAGGTTTATTCTTACTTATGGAATACGTATACTTTGGTCTGGTCAGCGTAGTAACCATTTACAGGTTGAGTATCCCATATCCAAATATTCCGAAATACGGACTTTTTTGAGTGAGATTGAGATAGTGAAACCTTTGTTTTTTGATGGCTCAATGTACACAAACTTTGTTTAATACACAAAGTTATTAAAAAATAAGATTTTACTTACCGGTAAATCTATTTCTCGTAGTCCGTAGTGGATGCTGGGGACTCCGTAAGGACCATGGTGAATAGACGGGCTCTGCAGGAGACAGGGCACTTTAAGAAAGAATTTGGATTCTGGTGTGTTCTGGCTCCTCCCTCTATGTCCCTCCTCCAGACCTCAGTTAGAGAAACTGTGCCCGGAAGAGCTGACAGTACAAGGAAAGGATTTTGGAATCCAGGGCAAGACTCATACCAGTCACACCAATCACACCGTACAACTTGTGATAAACATACCCAGTTAATAGTATGAACAACAACGGAGCATCAGATCAACCCTGATGCAACCAAACATAACCCTTATTTAAGCAATAACTATATACAAGTATTGCAGAAGAAGTCCGCACTTGGGACGGGCGCCCAGCATCCACTACGGACTACAAGAAATAGATTTACCGGTAAGTAAAATCTTATTTTCTCTAACGTCCTAGTGGATGCTGGGGACTCCGTAAGGACCATGGGGATTATACTAAAGCTCCCAAACGGGCGGGAGAGTGCGGATGACTCTGCAGCACCGAATGGGCAAACTCAAGGTCCTCCTCAGCCAGGGTATCAAACTTGTAAAATTTTTCAAAAGTGTTCGAACCTCACCAAGTAGCTGCTCGGCAAAGCTGTAATGCCGAGACCCCTCGGGCAGCCGCCCAAGAAGAGCCCACCTTCCTTGTGGAGTGGGCTTTTACTGATTTTGGAAACGGCAATCCAGCCGCAGAATGAGCCTGCTGAATCGTGTTACAGATCCAGCGAGCAATAGTTTGCTTTGAATCAGGAGCACCCAGCTTGTTGGATGCATACAGGATAAACAGCGACTCAGTTTTCCTGACTCTAGCCGTTCTGGCTACATAAACCTTCAAAGCCCTGACCACATCTAGTAACTCGGAATCCTCCAAATCACGAGTAGCCACAGGCACCACAATAGGTTGGTTCATATGAAAGGATGACACCACCTTTGGCAGAAATTGTGGACGAGTCCGCAATTCTGCCCTGTCCATATGGAAAACCAGATAGGGCTTTTATGTGACAAAGCCGCTAATTCTGACACACGCCTAGCTGACGCCAAGGCTAATAGCATGACCACCTTCCACGTGAGAAATTTTAACTCCACGATTTTGAGTGGCTCAAACCAGTGTGACTTCAGGAAACTCAACACCACGTTAAGATCCCAAGGTGCCACTGGAGGCACAAAAGGGGGCTGAATATGCAGCACTCCCTTTACAAACGTCTGGACTTCAGGAAGAGAAGCCAGGTCTTTTTGAAAGAAAATGGATAGAGCCGAAATCTGGACCTTAATGGAACCCAATTTCAGGCCCAAAGTCACTCCCGACTGTAGGAAGTGAATGCAACGGCCCAGCTGGAATTCCTCCGTAGGGGCATTCCTGGCCTCACACCAAGCAACAGATTTTCGCCATATACGGTGATAATGTTGAGCCGTCACATCCTTCCTAGCCTCTATCAGCGTAGGAATGACCTCATCCGGAATGCCAATTTCTGCTAGGATCCGGCGTTCAACCGCCATGCCGTCAAACGCAGCCGCGGTAAGTCTTGGAACAGACAGGGCCCCTGTTGCACAAGTCCTGTCTTAGAGGCAGAGGCCACGGGTCCTCTGTGAGCATTTCTTGTAGATCTGGAAACCAAGTCCTTCTTGGCCAATCCGGAACATAGAGTATTGTTCTCACTCCTCTTTTCTTATGATTCTCAGCACCTTGGGTATGAGAGGAAGAGGAGGAAATACATAGACTGACGGGAACACCCACGGTGTCACCAGTGCGTCCACAGCTATCGCCTGAGGGTCTCTTGACCTGGCGCAATATCTCTGCAGCTTTTTGTTGAGGCGAGATGCCATCATGTACACCTGTGGCAGTTCCCACCGACTTGCAATCTGCATGAAGACTTCTCAATGAAGTCCCCACTCTCCCGGGTGGAGGTCATGCCTGCTGAGGAAGTCTGCTTCCCAGTTGTCCACTCACGGAATGAACACTGCTGACAGTGCGCTTACGTGATTCTCCGCCCAGCAAAGAATTCTGGTGGCTTCTACCATCGCCACCCTGCTCCTTGTGCCGCCTTGGCGGTTACATGAGCCACTGCGGTGATATTGTCTGACTGAATCAGAACCAGTTGGTCGCGAAGCAGGGTCTCCGCTTGACTTAGGGCGTTGTATATGGCCCTTAGTTCCAGGATATTGTTGTGAAGGCAAGTCTCCTGCCTTGACCACAGCCCTTGGAAATTTCTTCCCTGTGTGACTGCCCCCCACCCTCGGAGGCTTGCATCCGTGGTCACCAGGACCCAGTCCTGAATGCCGAATCTGCGACCTTCGAGAAGGTGAGCACTCTGCAGCCACCACAGGAGAGACACCCTGGCCCTGGGGGATAGGGTGATTAACCGATGCATCTGAAGATGTGATCCGGACCACTTGTCCAGTAAGTCCCATTGGAAGGTCCTTGCATGGAACCTGCCGAAGGGAATGGCCTCGTATGATGCCACCCTCCTTCCCAGGACTCGAGTGCAGTGATGCACTGATACCTGTTTTGGTTTTAATAGATTCCTGACCAGTGTCACGAGCTCCTGAGCTCTCTCTATCAGGAGATAAACCCTTTTCTGGTCTGTGCCTAGGATCATGACTAGGAGAGGCAGATGAGCTGTAAGAACCAACTGCGACTTTGGAATATATAGAATCCAGCCGTGTTGCCATTATACTTCCAGAGAAAGTGATACGCTGTTCAGCAACTGCTCTCTTGATCTCGCTTTTATGAGGAGATCGTCCAAGTACGTGATAATAGTGATACCTTGCTTCCGCAGGAGCACCATCATTTCCGCCATTACCATGGTGAATATTCTCAAGGCCGTGGAGAGACCAAACGGCAACGTCTGAAATTGGTAATGACAATCCCGTACCGCAATTCTGAGGTACGCCTGATGAGGTGGATAAATGGAGACATGAAGGTATGCATCCGTTATGTCCCGAGCCACCATAAACTCTCCCCCTTTTAGGCTTGCAATGACCGCTCTTAGCGATTCCATCTTGAACTTGAACCTTTTCAGGTATATGTTCAGGGATTTTAAATTCAATATGGGTCTGACCGAACCATCTGGTTTCGGGACTACAACATGGTCGAATAATACCCCCCTCCTTGTTGAAGGAGGGGAACCTTGACCACCACCTGTTGAAGATATAATTTGTGAATTGCAGTTAACACTGTTTCCCTCTCGTGGGGGGAAGCCGGCAGGGCCGTCTGTGAGGGGGCATCTTCTCAAAGTCCAGCTTGTATCCCTGAGACACCATATCTATTGCCCAGGGATCTAACAGGGAGTGAACCCACTTGTGGCTGAACTTACGAAGGCGTGCCCCCACCGGGCCTAGCTCCGCCTGTGGAGCCCCAGCGACATGCGGTGGATTTTTGTAGAGGCCGGGGAGGACTTCTGTTCCTGGGAACTAGCTGTGTTGTGCAGCTTCTTTCCTCTACCCCCGCCTCTGTCAAGAAAGGACGCACCTCGGACTTTCTGGTCTCTTTTTCGAAAGGCTGCATTTAATAATGTCGTGCTTTCCTAGGCTGTGCAGGAATATAAGGCAAAATATCAGAATTACCAGCTATAGCTGTGGAGACCAGGGCCCTCATTCCAAGTTGATCGGTCGCAAGGCGAATTTAGCAGAGTTACACACGCTAAGCCTACGCCTACTGGGAGTGTATCTTAGCATCCTAAAATTGCGACCGATGTATTCGCATTATTGCGATCACAAACTACTTAGCAGTTTTAGAGTAGCTCCACACTTACTCTGCCTGTGCGATCAGTTCAGTGCTTGTCGTTCCTGGATTGACGTCAGAAACACACCCAGCGTTCGCTCAGACACTCCCCCGTTTCTCCGGCCACTCCTGCGTTTTTTCCGGAAACGGTAGCGTTTTCATCCACACGCCCCTAAAACGCCGTGTTTCCGCCCAGTAACACCCATTTCCTGTCAATCACACTACGATCGCCGGAGCGAAGAAAAAGCCGTGAGTAAAAATCCTATCTTCATAGCAAAGTTACTTGGCGCAGTCGCAGTGCGACTATTGCGCATGCGCACTAAGCGAAATTTCACTGCGATGCGATGAAAAATAACGAGCGATCAACTCGGAATGAGGGCCCAGGTCCGAGAACCCTTCTCCACACAATCCTCAGCCTTCCATATGCCTCTTAAGTCGGCATCATCTGTCCATTGCATATTCTACAGGACACGACAAGCAGAAATCGACATAGCTTTGACTCTAGGACCCAGTATACTCATGTCTCTTTGGGCATGTTTTATACATACATATCTCTTAAGACAGCATCTTTAATATATATATATATATCTCTATATATACATATATATATATATATATCTATATGCATACTAGGGTCTTAATCTCTGCTGATAAGGTACCTGTCCACGCTGCCACAGCGCTATAAACCCATGCCGACACAATCGCCGGTCTGAGTAGTGTACCAGAATGTGCACGCTATCTGCAGGATCCCTGAGAATAGCTGTTACGTCAGGGCTACCTTTTGGGCAAACGTGACACCCTAGGGGAAGATTCCCATCATATCCTGGCCCTAGTGGGGAAAGGATACTGCCTGAGAATTCTTTGTGAGAAACTGCAGTCTCTTGTCTGGAGATTCCCGCTTTTTTTCATCATGAGAGGAGGGAAATTTACCTCAGCTTTCTTCCCCTTAAACATGTGTACCCTTGTGTCAGGGACAGATGAGTCATCAGTGATATGCAAATCATCTTTTATTACAATAATCATATATTGAATACTTTTCTGCCATTTTGGCTGTAACTTTGCATTATCGTAGTCGACACTGGAGTCAAACTCCGTGTCGATATCAGTGTCTATTATTTTGGATAGTGAGCATTGAGAGACTCTGAAGGTCTCTGCGACATAGGGACAGATATGGGTAGATTTCCTGTCTGTTCTCTAATCTTTTGTGCAATAAATTCACCTTAGCACTTAATTACACATATCCAAACAGGTGTCGGCGTTGTCGACGGAGACACCCTCTCACACACATATTTGCTCCATCTCCTCCTTAGGGGAGCCTTTTACCTCAGACATGTCGACACACACGTACCGACACACCTCACACTCAGGGAATGCTCATCTGAAGACAATTCCTCCATAAGGCCCTTTGGAGAGACAGAGAGAGAGAGTATGCCAGCACACACCCCAGCGCTATTAACCCAGGAATAACACAGTAACTTAATGTTAACCCAGTAGCTGCTGTTTATATTGATTTTTGCGCCTAATTATGTGCCCCCCCCCTCTCTTTTTACCCTCTTCTACCGTGTAACTGCAGGGGAGAGACTGGGGAGCTTCCTCTCAGCGGTGCTGTGGAGAAAAAACATGGCGCTGGTGAGTGCTGAGGAAGAAGCCCCGCCCCCTCGACGGCGGGCTTCTGTCCCGCTTTCATGTACAATTTTGGCGGGGGCTCATACATATATACAGTGCCCAACTGTATATTATGCCAACTTTTGACAAAGAGGTCTCTAATTGCTGCCCAGGGCGCCCCCCCCTGCGCCCTGCACCCTACAGTGACTGGAGTATGTGGGTTTAGTGTGGGAGCAATGGCACACAGCTGCAGTGCTGTGCGCTACCTCATATGAAGACTGGAGTCTTCTGCCGCCGATTTCGAAGTCTTCTTGCTTCTGTCACCGGCTTCTGTCTTCCGGCTCTGCGAGGGGGACGGCGGCGCGGCTCCGGGATCGGACGACCAAGGGTGCGATCCTGTGTACGATCCCTCTGGAGCTAATGGTGTCCAGTAGCCTAAGAAGCAGGACCTATCTTCAGTGAGTAGGGCTGCTTCTCAGTCCCACGTAGCAGAGAGTCTGTTGCCAGCAGATCTCTCTGAAGATAAAAAACCTAACAAAATACTTTCTTATAGCAAGCTCAGGAGAGCTCACTAAGTAGCACCCAGCTCGTCCGGGCACAGATTCAAACTGAGGTCTGGAGGAGGGACATAGAGGGAGGAGCCAGAACACATCAGAATCCAAATTCTTTCTTAAAGTGCCCTGTCTCCTGCGGAGCCCGTCTATTCCCCATGGTCCTTACGGAATCCCCAGCATCCACTAGGACGTTAGAGAAATATTGTATTAAATGACCTTCAGGCTGTGTGTATAAGGTGTATATGAAACATAAATGAATTGTGTGAATGTAGACACACTTTATTTAATGCACAAAGTTAAAAAAATATTGGCTAAAATGACCTTCAGGCTGTGTGTATAAGGTGTATATGTAACATAAATGTATTCTGTGCTTAGACTTAGGTCCCATCACCATGATATCTCATTATGATATGCAATTATTCCAAAATACGGAAAAATCAGATATCCAAAATACTTCTGGTCCCAGGCATTTTGGATAAGGGATACTCAACCAGTATTATGACAATTCACTTCCAATATGTTATATAAAAATATATATTTATAAATTGTATTTAATTTTTTCCCTATATTGTCCTGTAAAACACAGTATTATTAGTTATCCTTCCTCTTCATTGTTTCGGGTATTTTAGGAACTATGAGGGTCATTTCAAGTTGTTTACTAGCTGCTTTAGGTCGCAGCGCGGCAATTAGGTGAAAAAGCGGCATTTCTGCGCATGCGTATGGGGCAGTGCGCACGCGCGACGTACTTTCACACAAAACTATGCAGTTTCACACAAGGTCAAGCGACGCTTTTCAGTCGCAGTGCTGGCCGCAGAGTGATTGACAGGAAGTGGGTGTTTCTGGGTGGTAACTGCCCGTTTTCGGGGAGTGTGTGTAAAAACGCAAGCGTGCCCGATAAAAACGCAGGAGTGGCTGGGGAAACAGGGGAGTGGCTGGCCGAACGCAGGACGTGTTTGTGACGTCAAACCAGGAACAAAACAGTCTGAAGTGATCGCTAGGTAGGAGTAGGTCTGGAGCTGCTCAGAAACTGCACAATCTTTTTTTGTAGCAGCGCTGCGATCCTTTCGTTTGCACTTCTGCTAAGCTAAGATACACTCTCAGAGGGCGGCGGCTTAGCGTTTGCACTGCTGCTAAAAGCAGCTAGCGAGTGATCAACTCGGAATGAGGGCCTTTAGGGGCACATGAACCAAGCTATTATAACTTATTTGTTCTTGGGAATCACACGTATAATAAAAGTAAAGCTGACAAGAGTGTGCAGAAACAAGTAGAGTTGGGCGAGGAGGGCTGCAGCCGGAGTGATGAGGGTAGATGCCACATACCCACCACCTAGTCATGTTAGTATCCGGCACCTCATTTTATTGCATGCCGCTAAAGACAGCAAGCACTTTTCCCCATTGTATTATTATATGTTTATTAAGAAGCAATCCTTCCACAGTAGCGTTGTACAACGAGGGAGAGGAATCTCCTCACCAGCCTCGTACAGAAACATCCTATATAATAAAAGGCTTCTCACCTCTATGGGGGGGAATTCAAGGGTTTTGCGCACTGGTGGCCCCTAGATGGCACCTGATAGAGCAATTTAAGTATTGCTCCGTTTAGGCACAGAGCCGTCAGCGCTGGCATTACAGTTATGTTGTTCCGTCATTTTGACAGGCTGGTAACTAGTATCGCTCTAAACATACAGGAATGTTACGTGTTTGGTAAGCCCTAGTGAATTATACCATAAAGGTTTGTTTATGGCCCAGCTGTTCCCACAAGCATTTAGCAGAGGAAGCGGCTGGGACATGTGAAAGGCCCTCGTGAGAATTGCTGTATTGCAGTTTCAATAGACGCCACCCCACAGACATGTGGCACTAGATCAGAAGTGTGTGCGCAGGTGTCAAATGGGGTCTCTATGTTATTACATTTCCGCAAAGCATTCTGGGAATCCTTGTTGCACTTTCCCTGATTAGGCCACTAGGGGCACTGTTCCATTAAGACCTAGAGCTGGTTTCCTTTTGCCAGCACAGACATGCTGCTTTCACATCGCAAAACCTGCTTTTGAAACGGTTCTTAAAACGGGTCTGAGCAGTTAAACCCCCTTCACATCGCATGTTGTAACTACTATATTACCATTTCATTACCATTTTGGTACCTTTCACACTGAACCCGTTTCACCCATACAAAACAGTGGTTGTCATTTTAAATGTTTATTTCCTGCTTCTGCCTGGTGAGATCGCACATGGAGACAGCCTATCACCTTCTGTGGCTTGCAAATACCATTTCAGACCCTTTCACACTGCACAATTAAACGGGTCTGAAACGGGTAGGACCCTGCTTTTTTACCATTTCAAAATACCGGTATTTTGTAAACGGTAAATTGAAGGTGACCCTTTCACATCGCAGCTGGAACCGTTTAGGAAGCCAGTAAAAACGGCAAATTACCGGGTACAAGCTGCGGTGTGAAAGGGGTATCAGTGTGGCAGCACCCACTCCCGATGTTTTTTTTTTTTTTTTTGCTCTCTCTGTATAATACCTTTAAAATGTATATACATATCAAGTAAATAAGTATTAAATTAATACACGTCCTACCCCAATTCTTGTGAGATCACAAGAATCACCCCATTTCATCCCAGTTGTTTCAGCTTTATTCTGATGGCCATGTAACTGTGGAAAAGCAAAACAGAGTGAACCAGCTGACTTCCTTTCTCTGACAGGCAAAGAAAGTTGCTCAGTAAACAATTTGTCCTTGTACTGTCCACTCTTCCATTGTTAGTACTCATATCTGCACTGTTTATCAGCTTTCAATGCCACAATGACAATACTTCAGTCTTCCCATGGACGGACACCCAGGTCAGGCCTTTCTGTAGGGTTACCTCAGACAGGGACAGATTATGCTAAAGTAAAGCTGACCTCAGCATATATCCAAGATCTATGGGCAAAACACATGAACAAATAAGACCTGTTTCAGGGGTCCGAACCAGCAAAGACGCCCCTAAAGTCACCGCAATGCCTGAATTGAGTAATCCTGGTTTGCCTCCAACCTCACCCCACCCCCCCTGGGTTCTTATTAATTAATGAGATAATTGGTTCTTCAATTAGGAAAACAACAGCTCGCTAATTAAGCTCATCTGCATTTTATCCTAAGCTCTTCGGACAGCAAAGAATTCCTCCTCAGCTATTTTAAAAGGTTTACATTGAGGTTTCGTTTTTACTAATCCTATACAAAGTCAATTAGTAGCTTTGCAGATGTGAACTCACGGATAAGCCATCATGGCCGAAGGGCTTGTACGCACAATCGTCTTAACCTCAACTAAAACTTAAATGCATTCTCATTAGCAGGTGTAACTTTAATTGCACAGTAAATGGTTTTCTCAACCCCATGGGAAGTTAGAATGTGCCGGATAAGAGAAGTAATACACTTAAGCCTGTGTCATGTAAAACAAACACAATGAGATTCAGGTTAGGTATAAACTGGAGGAACAATGGCCCTCATTCCGAGTTGATCGGTCGCAAGGCGAATTTAGCAGAGTTACACACGCTAAGCCGCCGCCTACTGGGAGTGAATCTTAGCTTCTTAAAATTGCGACCGATGTATTCGCAATATTGCGATTACCAACTACTTAGCAGTTTCAGAGTAGCTCCAGACTTACTCTGCCTGTGCGATCAGTTCAGTGCTTGTCGTTCCTGGTTGACGTCACAAACACACCCAGCGTTCGCCCAGGCACTCCCACCGTTTCTCCGGCCACTCCTGCGTTTTTTCCGGAAACGGTAGCGTTTTCAGCCACACGCCCCTGAAACGCCGTGTTTCCGCCCAGTAACACCCATTTCCTGTCAATCACATTACGATCGCCGGAGCGAAGAAAAAGCCGTGAGTAAAAATACTTTCTTCATAGTAAAGTTACTTGGCGCAGTCGCAGTGCGAACTTTGCGCATGCGTACTAAGCGGATTTTCACTGCGATGCGATGAAAAAGAACGAGCGAACAACTCGGAATGAGGGCCAATGTGTGTAATGGAGGCTCCTGCAGGGATATATTGACTTAGTTGTTGGTGGCTCTTTTCTGTGAGGTAATTTCTCCATTCGTGAGCCACACAAAGTGGAGGCAGCCATTTTGTGATCTGATCCCATGATGCATGAGAACGCCTGCTATTAATGTGTGTAACGGAGGCTCCTGCAGGGATATATTGACTTAGTTGTTGGTGGCTCTTTTCTGTGAGGTAATTTCTCCATTCGTGAGCCACACAAAGTGGAGGCAGCCATTTTGTGATCTGATCCCATGATGCATGAGAACGCCTGCTATTAATGTGTGTAACGGAGGCTCCTGCAGGGATATATTGACTTAGTAGTGGCTGGCTCTTTTCTGTGAGGTAATTTCTCCATTCATCAGCCACACAATCGGAGGCAGCCATTTTGTGATCTGGTCCCATGCTGCATGAGAACACCTGCTATTAATAAGCTAGGAACCAGTGACATGACTGAAGTCATTTTATGGGGTGCACAAACAGTATTCAGAACACAACCTATCGATTTACTGTAGGCCGAGGGACTTCAGGTCACAAAATGGATACACACTTTGCAATATATCGTTTGTACAACCGACAACTGATATAGTGTTACGTGCATCGGCTCATGTACATGCGATACAACTGTGAATGATGTCTTAGGGATGTATGCACTGAATAGATTCTGTGCGAGATCACTCGTTGCTTTGCAGAGCAGAGCAGCGGGTGATCAAAGCCTCCTCCAACTGCCCCCCCCGCACGCAAGACACTGTGACCCGCGGGAGGGACAGTGTCCGAATCGGGACAGTTGGGAGGTATGGGTAAAATGACGTGATAGCATAGTTTGTCACGACAGGGGCAGGGCCTAATTACATGAATAATCCGCCCCACTCCCGGAGTGGTTATTGGCTTCTCCGCACCGGGATTCTTCCAGAGAGGTGAAAATGTAAAAGTTGGAAAGAATAATTAAAGCAGGGTTTCCAAAACTTTTCCTCAAGGCATCCTAACAGTGCAGGTTTTAAGGATATCCATGCATGTGTACAAAAGGTATAGTTAAACTGACTGCGCTACATATTAAGTCACCTGTGCTTAAGCATGGATATCCTTAAACCCTGGACTGTTACTGTGCCTTGAGCACAAGGTTTGGGAACCACTGCATTAAAGGGTTTCTGCCTTATCTCTTCTCAGGCTTGAGATTATGGGGGTCATTCAGAGTTGATCGCTAGCAGCCGTTGTTCGCTGCATAGCGATCATTGAAAAAAACGGCTAATCTGCGCATGCGTATGCACCGCAATGCGCACGCGCGTCGTACGGGTACGAAGTCCTTTGTGGTTTTGCACTGGTTCTAGCGACGATTCCAATCGCACAGCCGAACGCAAGGAGCTTGACAGGAAGAGGGCGTTTATGGGTGTCAACTGGGCGTTTCCTAGGATTGTTTGGAAAAACACAGGCGTGGCCGGGCGTTTGCTGGGCGGGTATCTGACGTCATTACCGTGTCACTCGTTGCAGCAATCATCGCACAGGATAAGTAACTATAGGGATGGTCTTGTTTTGCACAAAATGTGTTTGCAGGCGTTCTGCTGCACAGGCGTTCGCACTCCTGCAAAGCAAAAATACACTCCCCTGTGGGCGGCGACTATACGTTTGCATGGCTGCTAAAAGTAGCTAGCGAGCGTTCAACTCGGAATGACCCCCAATGTTCTCAGACTAGCAATAACGAGTTAAAACTTCTTGATAAAATTAAGGAGATTTATGGTAGACTTACCATTGTTATATCTCTTTCTGCGAGGTACACTGGATTCCATAGGGAATAACATCCGGGTGTAGAGTTGGATCTTAATCCGAGGCACCAACAGGCTAAAGCTTTGACTGTTCCCAGGATGTATTGCACCGACTCCAGACACTGGAGCTCAGTTTTGTTAACCAGTCCAATGCAGGAGCAGGTAAGAGAGACGGTAGATGTTAGTCACATAGAACCACATTCTCACGAAAGGAGAAGCGACCAGCGGCTAATGCCATACAAACCCAAAGAAACTAAGTGCGTCAGGGTGGGCGCCCTGTGGAATCCAGTGTACCTCGCAGAAAGAGATTTAACATTGGTAAGTCAACCATAAATCTCCTTTTCTGCAGCGGGGTACACTGGTATTCCACAGGGAATAACATTGGGGATGTCCTAAAGCAGTTCCTAATGGGAGGGGACGCACTGTAGCGGGCACAAGAACCCGGCGTCCAAAGGAAGCATCCTGGGAGGCGGAAGTATCAAAGGCATAGAACCTGATGAAAGTGTTCACAGAGGACCATGTAGCCGCCTTGCACAATTGTTCAGCGAACGTGCCGCCCAAGAAGGTCCAACCGACAGAGTAGAATGGGCCTTGATAGTAGCAGGAGCTGGGAGCCTAGCCTGCGCATAAGCTTGTGAAATCACCATTCTAAGCCATCTGGCCAAGGTTTGCTCATTCGCAGACCAGCCACGTTTGTGAAAACCGAAAAGAACAAAAAGGGAATCTGACCTCCTGATGGAGGCAGTCCTCTCCATATAAACACGGAGAGCCCGTACCACATCCAAAGATTCTTCTTTGGAAGACAGACCAGAAGAGGTGAAGGCCGGAACCACAATCTCCTGGTTAAGGTGAAAAGATTATACCACCTAAGGCAAATAACCAGGGCGAGTTCGAAGAACAGCCCGGTCACGGTGAAAAATCAGAAAGGGTGGACGACAGGACAAAGTGCCTAAGTCCGACACCATCCTAGCAGAGGCAATAGCCAACAGAAATACGACCTTAAGCGTAAGGCATTTAAGGTCCACAGACTCAAGAGGTTCAAATTGAGACTCTTGCAGGGCATAAGACTACAGACAGATCCCATGGAGCCACAGGAGGAACATAGGGAGGCTGTAGCCGTAGAACACCCTGAGTGAAAGTGTGACCGTCAGGAAGAGATGCAATTTTTCTCTGAAACCACACCGACAAGGCAGAGATATAAACCTTGAGGGAGGCCGGACGAAGGCCCAAGTCTGGGCCTTGCTGTAGAAAAGCCAACAGTCTGGAAGTTTTGAAAGTACATGCATCGTAATTCTTAGCAGCACACCAGGTGAAGTAAGAATTCCAGACTCTGTAATAAATCTGAGCCGAAGCTGGTTTACGGGCTTTCAACATAGTTTGAATGACCACCTCAAAGTATCCTTTTGCTCTCAGGAGTGATGCTTCAAGAACCACGCCATCAAAGCCAGTCTTGCCATGTTCGGGTAAACACAAGGGCGCTGAATGAGGAGGTATGGGCGCTGAGGAAGTAGAAGAGGACGCTCTATCGAGAGACCCTGCAGGTCTGAGAAACAATGCCGTCTGGGCCACGCAGGAGCGACTAGAAGTAATTTTCCTCCTTCTTGCTTGAACTTCCGTATTACCCTGGGCAGGAGTAACACTGGAGGGAACACGTATGGCAGCCAAAAGTTCCATGGAATTGCCAGTGCATCCACGAACGCTGCTTGAGGATCCCTTGTCCTTGCTCCGAAGACCGGAACCTTGTGATTGTGTCGAGATGCCATCAGGTCTTCATCTGGTAGGCCCCACTTGTTCACTAGGAGTTGAAAGACTTCGGGATGAAGACTCGACTCTCCAGCGTGCACGTACTGACGACTGAGGAAGTCCGCTTCCCAGTTGAGGACACCCGGAATGAACACTGCCGATATGGCTGGCAGATGGCGTTCCGTCCACTGGAGGATTTTTGACACTTCCATCATTGCCATGTGGCTTCGAGTGCCACCTTGATGATTTATGCACTCCACCGTGGTGGCGTTGTCTGACTGTACTTGAGGGGCCAGAGTCAACGCATTGAACACTGCCAGAATGTTTATCGGGAGGAGAGATTCCTCCCTGGTCCACCGATCCTGGAGAGAGTGTTGCTCCAAACCGCGCCCCAACCTCGCAGACTGGCGTCCGTTGTCAGGAGTACCCAGTTGGAGTTTCAGAAGGGACGGCCCCTGCTCAACTGTTGGTCCTGTAGCCACCAGCTCAGTGACAGACGAACCTCTGGAGTCAAGGAGATCATTTGATACCTGATCCGATGAGGCAGGCCGTCCCATTTGGAAAGGATTAACCTCTGCAGAGGGCGGGAATGAAATTGAGCGTACTCCACCATGTCGAAAGCAGATACCATGAGGCCTAGTACTTGCATCGCCGAGTGTATCGACACTCTCTGGCGAGAGAGGAATCATCTGATCTTTTCCTGAAGTTTCAGTACCTTCTCCGGAGACAGAAACAGTCTTTGGCTGTGTGTCTCCAGCAGCACCCCCAGGTGCACCATGCTCTGAGCAGGGACCAGCGAGGACTTCATCCAATTGATGAGCCACCCATGGGTTTGTAGGAATTGGACCGACATCTCCAGTTGACTGAGGAGGACATCTTGGAAGTTTTCCAGAATCAGCAAGTCGTCCAGATAGGGCAGGATCCAGATTCCCTGACGACGGAGGAAAGCAGTCATCACGGTCATGACCTTGGTGAAAATCTGAGGTGTCGTCGCCAATCCAAATGGCAGAGCCTGGAACTGAAAATAAAGGTTGCCAATAGCAAACCGCAGATATTGCTGATGCGAAATGGCAATAGGTATGTGCAGGTAAGCATTCTGTATGTCCAGGGATACAATATAGTCCTCGGGTTCCATAGCCAGTACATTAGAGCGCAGAGTTTCCATATGGAATTTGGACACTCTTACAAACTTTCTGATTTAATTGCTGTAACTGGGTAGACAAAGTATGGCGGATTAACTACAGGGACAATATGTGGCTGTAATGGCACAGGAGGCCCCACAGGGGGCGTGAGATGCATTACAAGCGTAGTCAGCATATTTGAAAAAGCTGCCCAAGGTGGGTCTTGATTGACCACAGATGCCACAGACGGACTGGGAGATGTATGACCCCCATTGCCTGAACCAGCAGCTAACACTTTCCCCACTGGTGGATCCGTGACGACAGCACTGCATGAGGCAGGAGCGTCCGCGGATGTCCCACCCTGTGTAGCAGACATCATTTGGGATGTAGCCTTAGGATGTAATAGTACAATATAGCTAAACAAACACAAAAAAACCCAGCAAAAAATCCCCTGTGTATTGTGACAGTAAATACAGAGCACAAACAGAGGATTTCAGTGGTGTGGGGTGACTGAAAAACACAGTGAGAAATACAAACAGTATAGCACTATATATTATATGAGACCCTGACGCACCTAATTCCCCAGGGTACAGAATATAGTGATAGCAAATGTGTGATACACAAGAGTGGAATCCACACAGCAGCTATAGGCACACTCAGTCACAAGTACAACGCAGGAATTATCACACATAACAACAAAACTGCACTGGACTAGTAATTACATATAGGTATGTATGTATACAGATATAACAATGCACAGTAAACACTGGATATATATCACAGAATACTTGTACTAAATATTCAGACAGCAGAACACTTGTTCTTAACGAACACTGTCTAAAATGACATGTAGAATACTTAAGTGTTTGTAAATGCACAGTGCTGATGATACAGGCGGATTTACAAAGGAGACAGTGCCCAGCAGTCCCGGAGATCAGCCCAGCTATGTAATGGCGCCAAAATCTCTTCAGGGAGGGAGGGAGAGAGATGCAGCTCCAGGGCGGGAACACCAGCAGTAGATGGCGCCTGGAGCTGGTGGAGGGGCTACAGGTCAGCGCCTTATTCCCTCTGCTGGACTTCACAACCAGGTACTGTGGAGCCTTTTGCAAATGGATTTTAATAAATCCGACCTGTGCTCCTTGCCCTGGTGGATATAGTGGTGTCCCTGTGTGGAAACAGTGTCCACCCCAGCGGCGCGGTCTGTCTCCTGGGACCTTACCTCCCCCCTTCAAGTGCAGCCACGCGGATCGCAGAATAACAGCGGTGGTGTGCCTGAAGAAAACCGGTGTGTCTCCGCTGCAAGTACCCGGGAACCAGGCCACGGGAGTATGCAGCGCCGCTAAGGGAGGTGATGGAGCCGCAGCACAACATGTCATAAAGACATAGAAAGTGCTGTGGCCCTTGAAGTCTTCTAAAAAAAGCTATTTTCAGGGCTACCTAGCTTATCCCCACCTGTTAGTGACCTGCACTGCAGGCACCAACTTACAAACTGAGCTCTAGTGCCTGGAGGCGGGGCTATAGAGGAGGCGGTGCAATGCATCCTGGGAATAGTCAAAGCTTTAGCCTGTTGGTGCCTTGATCAAGATCCAACTCTACACCCCGATGTTATTCCCTGTGGAATACCAGTGTACCCCGCTGCAGAAAAAGGTTTTAAATATATTGCTATTCTTATTTTTTCTCCCATTAATGGAATTGTAAGCACAAATCCCCCGGATCCACCGAGTGTACACTCACCAGCAGGATGTTCTGTAACCCGTACCCAGCAGGTGCACAGGTGTATGCATTACAGACTGACACATTTTAAAAGATCCACAGGTACTTGTCATACTGAGGAGATCTGTAAAACATTCCCTGTCAGTGGTCCCAGAGGACTGGAGAGGGGAGGGTCAGAGGTCATGCCGGTGCAACTGCGGCTTGTGCAGATATGGACATAACACAAAGTATAGGATAGAGCAGTGGTTCCCAAACTTGGCTATCAAGGCACCCTAACAGTCCAGGTTTTAGGGATATCCATGCTAGAGCACAAGTGACTTAATTAGTACCTCAGTCATCTTGATGTAACCATCTGTGCTCAAACAAGATATCCTTAAAACCTGGACTGTTAGGGTACCTTGAAGAGCGAGTTTGGGAACCACTGGGCTAGAGGGAATGCGCACAGATGCTGACAAGCAGCAAACCAAGTGGACAGACAGTGGTAGGGATGTAAAGAGCAGCCATGAGCCCCGGTACTGAGGGGTTTGGGATTAATCTGGGAGAGGCATCGCCACACCCCATTAAAAAATGCATCAAAATATTATATGCGACACCGCACAGGGAGGCTTCAGAGGGAGCATTGGCCGCCGCACAGAGGGCAGTTGCTTCACCTACAGCAAGGGAGGGAGGAGGGGACATGAAGGCGTAGGGGGCATGAGGAAGTCTCTGCCCATAGGTGCCGGCTGCTGTGGGCGGGGCTATGCGATCTGCAGGAGGCGCTGAGTATTCAGATCAAGAAACGTCATTTTTCCTCATTTCTCATCTCCCGCTGTAGCAAGTTATCCTGCCATGTCCCAGAGTCCATATAGCTTAAGTTTCCAAAAGGTGTTACTGCAACATCAGCAGTCCCCCACAGGTGTCCATACCGATCCCCCAGCTATGGTTCCCCTTTAAATATGTGAGACAGGGCTTTAAAAAATAAATGCTGATTTATAGGACTAACGTTCAGACATAGCTATCCAAGCCAACGGCTCCCGATTCCAGCGATAGGAGAAGCGCAGAGAAAACGTCTATAGACTGAGATGTCTATTCAGGGCTCCATTATTCGGCAAAGCTCAGGGGGCAGATGCGGTTTCCATGTATAATAATGAGGCCTTCTCTCCCAGTAATGCCAAGGACAACACTGGTGTCTCCTTATCACAGGGCGATTGTTCCCTTTTAAAGTTCACTGTACAAATGTCAGGATGGAGACAAGCAAGCCTTGGCTGCCATTAAACATTGGAAACCCTGAGTGAACTCACACCTCCACATGTAACCTGCGCTGAACATAGAAACTCACTGGTGTATTCTATACAAGAAACTGCATTACACTATTTAAAGTGCCACATACTCACTCTATAGGGTTATTATGGTGTTGGCTCTTAAACAGTGAGATCCGTTTTCCAAGATGGCCGCTCAGATGTTCTCTAAGGCAGTTTCCCAAACTCCGCCATTACAGTGCAGTTTTTAAGTCACCTGTGCCCTAGAATGGATATCCTTAAAACCTGGACTGCAATGGTGGAGTTTGGGAAACTTTGCCCTAGCATTTGGATTAGTTAGTGCTCACCTGCCCAGAAGTAATATCTGGGGCATGCCCATTAAGCGCATAGTGATTATTCCAGATTCAGTTGTGTACTTTGGCTTTGACCTTGAACATAAGCAGCAGTGCTGTACAGTCTCTGCAAGAGAAGAGGGAATGGCCTCTTTGGTTTGATATGACATTCTATATTTTAACCTCCAAGCAGGGTCCGCTCAGGTCTGTAAATTTACTTTGGACCACCACCCTGATCGTTCACTTCCTGAACCATGAAACAATGACTTGGTTATATGGCCTTATCGCACAACACACAGAAGATGCAAGTGTGAAAACCAGACGCTTGCAGTTGGGAAAAAGTCTTGAATTCGAGAGGCTTGGAAAACCCACAGTGTGGTCAGTCCAAGGCTGAATACACATTTATGGGATCACAATTTCCAGCAAGCTAGATTAAAGTCTATCCAATCGCTGCTCTTTGTACTACCATGCCATGCCAACTGGATCTCAAACTGAGGTAATAGATCTTCCCTAGCCACAGTACGATATGCACCGACCCACCTACATATATTTTAAAGGAGGTGGAACCGTACACTGTGGCCAAAAACCTGCTTTAAACATTCGCAAGTCTCTCGTGCTGCCTAACCAAGAGTAGTCCATGACAATGGTCCGGATTCAGAAATTTAGCTAATCCCACCACAGCTGAGAATTTGTACACAACTGCTTTGCGAAAATACGCAAATGACACAGCAGATCAGTATCGAGTCACCGACTCAAACATCGGATGCACATCGGTTGAATATTAACTTTACGAGTAACCCTATGGTTGCGCAGACTGGTTGACGAAACTCACTGCGACTGTCGTCACAAGCCCATCGTGGCAAATGCGCAGTGCGACTCCAGCGCTCCACTGCGTACAAAATCGGCATTGCCTCCATCTGGCCCACTATGATGATGACACCCAGATTAAGGCAACGAGACACTTTCTGCCCTGTGTCTGCGGTGCTCCCTCACAGATAACAGGTCAAAGTCAAAAAGGAGGACAGGCTGCTCGTTTGGTCAGTCATCCATTTGAGGAGGGCGGGGGCGCCTCTGTGCACACAGAAATGGCTCTTCAGTAGGGATCAATAGTCAATTACAGCGAACGAGGCATTTCAATCCCTGCAGGCGAAGTGTGGCCTGCTTGGCAGAGATGTCCGGACTTGTCCTAATCACCGCCACTAGAAGTCACTGCAACGGGTGTTTGTCCCTTAAGGGCACCCATAAAATCTTTAATTAACACATTAACCTCTGTCATTCCTGACAGATGGATATATAATAAGAATTAGGTTAGAAGGTATGAGGTAATGCAGGACCAACTGTACATTATAAGGATATTCAATTACAGATGAATGATGTGCCCATACAAATGATTGTAGAAAAAACCCAAAATCCACACAAACGGAAAACTACTGCTTACATCGAGAAAACATCTGAAGTAACATCAGTGAGGCATGGAGCACAAAGTGTCTCATGAACTGACAGAACAAAATGGCTGCCGCTGCCACCACCACTGTGTGCAGGTTATGAGTTCACTTAACAGTCAAGGTGAAGCCAGACAATGAAAGACTTGTTAAGGCATTATCATACAGGAATCCCCCGCAGCTTCTGCGTCACGATACCCGGAAGTTCGGTGACCGGAGCTCATAGCAAAGGACCCCACATATCGGAAGATCTGTCCTTTGCGGTACTAATCGCATATATTAGTGCCACTGCCACGATGTGTGGCAGAATGTATTCTGCCTTCTTGGTGCATTCCACCCAGTATGTTCACTGCTTTATTGCCAAGGTTAAGTAAAAACCAACGATAACAGGGTACTGTAACTATGGTGCCCATTAAGCAATGATCACCTTTGCAATGCGATCTGGGCTCAATATTAGTGCACAGGATTGCAATGCAGAATCTGAAAGGAGCCTGTCCCTGCAATTTGCCGAGCGGGGTGTCCGGGCCTCTGCACGCTCATCAAGACAGCAATGTACAGGGGCCATTTCCAGTAGAAAGTTCTCTGGAAACCCTGCGAGAACGGGATCAGTACTAAATCCCGCTGGACGGTATCCCGGCGGTCGAAATCCCGACGCCGGAATCCCGACCACACAATCCCGACAGGGGTGGCGAGCGGAACGAGGCCCCTTGCAGGCTCGCTTCGCTCGCCACGCTGCGGATACGGTGCCTCGCTACGATCGGCACACTATTATATTCTCCCTCTATGGGTGTCGTGGACACCCACGGAGGGAGAATATGTCGGGATTGTGCTGGTCGGGATTCCGGCGTCGGTATTTCGACCGCCGGGATCCCGTCCAGCGGGATCTTGACCGCCTTCCGCGAGAACTACATACCGCAAAGTGTAGCCCATAAGCTGTTGTAATCAGGATACTGGGGCAGTTGCGGGGACCAATAACGGAAATGCATTGCATTCCCGATATTGGGGGTCGTACCACAGCTACGATCAATCACACTGACATGCGGGGGGGACGCCCAGCACAGGGCTAGCCTGCCCCGCATGTCAGTGCCGGCCGCACCCGCAGAAGAGCAAAGGCATCACGCAGCGGCGATGCCTTTGTACTTCAAGAGTAGCTCCCGACCAGCGCAGTTTAGCGTGCTGGCCGGGAGCTACTCATCGCTCCCCGGCCCGCAGCAGCTGCGTGTGACGTCACGCAGCCGCTGCGGCCCGCCTTCCATTCGGTCCGACCACGCCTGCGTTGGCCGGATCGCTCCCGCGAAGGGCGTCCAGACGCAGTTCCGCCCCCTCTCGCCCAGCGACCACCTCTGTCTGTCAATCAGGCAGAGGCGATCGCAGCCCTGCTACGGCCTTCGGCCGTCTGGCATGCGCCGGCGCATGCGCAGTAGGGACCCGTTCGCTCGGCTGCGACAAAAAGTGAGCGAACGGGTCAGAATGACCCCCATTGATACACTGGCCAGCATCATATCCCCCATTGAAACCTATGGGGGATGCAGCTGTGGGTGGCAATGGAGGGATCCCAGAGATCCCTCCTTCTTACATTGCAGTCATATTTAATATTTGCGCTAACCCCCAAAAACACCCCATAGCTGCAAATATTATTTGATAAATCGGCCCCTCAATGCATTACATTTGATGACTTCAAAGATAGGAGGGAGAGTTTCTGAAAAACACAGCAGAGTGCAGTGAGCAACCGATTAACCAGTGCTATTCTGACATGTAAAATGACTATCTGTATATTGTAATTGGCACACAGTGATAGATGAGCGAAACGTACAGATCTAATACAGAAACGTGTTAAGTTGGATAGGAAAATGGGGAGGTTTTTTGATAAAATTTAATTTTCGTTCTCGTTTTATAACCGTTTTCAAACTTCTTCATTTTTTTCCCCTATCAAAAATAATGTTTCCTACTAGTGTTGGACCAAGGACCTCAAAGGATTCTGGGAATAGGACCTCAAAGGATTCTGGGAATTCATGCAATAGAAGAGATATGTCAGGCATAAGATTATTCAAACGTTGGAGAAAACAAATATGAAATAAATCCACGATCTTCAGAGATGATTCTGTGCCACAGACCTTTGTGTTATGCCTTCTAGATCTGCTAAAGGCCATTCCTTTGTTTTTTTTTTATATCAGTGTCAAGTTTGGAGACTGCAATGAAGGCCACTGGAAATATCCTAATTACACACAGTAACGGCTCTATATAAAGTACTCCATACATCATGTATGTTTGTAATCAATAAAGAACAGCTTACATGGAGGAGCGATTCCGTAGCTGCGCACTTTTCCCTGTTTTTGTAGCAAATTAATTAGTGGAAAGTGGCAGATTAAGCATAACGATGCATGCAAGGGTCACTCGTATCGGACCACAGAACCCATACATCAAAAATGCAGATAAACTGAAAGACCACAAGTAAGATATAAGTAGATTAGTTATGGGCTCCTGCCATTCCACCGCTGTCAGTCATCACTTAGGGAAGCCTCTGATGGCTGCAGGAACATCTTCCCTATACATGGAATGTCCCAGCACCGTCCCCTACATATCCACTATCACAGGTTTGTCAATGCTGCCATCTAGTGGCCAGTTTCAGAATTGTTTCTTATAGGCTAAAACAGTGGTTCCCAAACTTAATTGAATCACGGCGCTCTAAAGTTTCAGATATTTTCACGGCACTCCTAGGCCAAAAGCAACACTAAATTGTGTTTATATGTCACCCTTGGGTTTAGTTATGTGGTGAGGGACAGAATTTGTTTGTTTGTCCACATATTTTATGATTGGAAGCCACAAGCTCTGGTTTTGACATGAACATTGACCAAATCTAATTTAAAATGGTCTAGGACCACCAACCAAGGCCACCTCTGCAACCCAGGGTTCGGGAACCACCAGGATAAGAATCAGAACCACAAACAAAATGCACACTATTTGCAGATGTGAAAAATAGGAATTTAATACCAACCGGTAATTCCTTTTCTCTTAGCCGTAGTGGATACTGGGGTCTTGTACTTTAGTACCATGGGATATAGATCGAGTCCACTGGAGCCTAGCACTTTAAAAACCTTTAGTATGTGTGTGCTGGCTCCTCCCCTCTATGCCCCTCCTACCAGGCCCAGTCTAGGAAAACTGTGCCCGAGGAGACGGACATAATATGAGAGAAGAACAATACAACAGCGGTGAGGTAACAAGCCAACACACAACCATGAAAGGAGGGCGCTAACCAGAACAGAGGATAGCAACACCAACCTAACCCGGATAGCACGGCTATCCCAACAACATAATGGGATCGCAGCGTCGGTCCAACCCAATACTTACACAGGTAAGCAGGAATGAAGCACTGAGGCGGGCACCCAGTATCCACTACGGACTAGGAGAAAAGGAATTACCGGTAGGTATTAAATTCCTATTTTCTCTTATGTCCTAGTGGATACTGGGGTCTTGTACTTTAGTACCATGGGGAAGTCCCAAAGCTTCCAAATGGGCGGGAGAGTGCTGAGACCCCTGTAAAACCACCTGACCAAACTGAAGGTCATCCTTGGCCAAGGTATCAAACCTATAGAATTTGACAAACGTGTTTGAAACAGGCCAAGTTGCAGCTCGGCACAATTGTAGGGCCGATACACCCAGGGCAGCCTCCCAGGAAGAGCCCACAGACCTCGTTGAGTGGGCCTGAATAGACTTCGGTAAGGGCAGAGCTGCCGAAGCATAGGCCTGTTGAATGGTCGACCTGAGCCAACGAGCAATAGATTGGTCGGCCGGCTTCTAAGCAATCTTGGAGGCATCATAAAGGACAAACAGCGAGTCAGATTTCAGATGACGGGCCGTCCTTTTGACAAATCTTCAGAGCCCTGACCACATCCAAGGACTCAGGAGCCACGGAAGTGTCAGATAACACCGGAACCACAACAGGCTGATTCACATGAAAAGCTGACACCACTTTAGGCAAAAACTGAGAACGGGTCCTGCGTTCCGCCCTGTCTTCATGAAAAATCAAATAAGGGCTCTTACAGGATAAGGCCCCTAATTCAGAGACACGCCTGGCAGACGCCAATGCCAATAACAGTACAGTCTTCCAGGTGAGAAATTTCAACTCCACCCTCTGTAAAGGTTCAAACCAATACGATTGGAGAAAGGACAGAAGAACATTGAAGTTCCACGGAGCCATGGGAGGTACAAAGGGCGGTTGCATATGCAGAACTCCCTTCAGGAAAGTCTGTACTTCAGGCAACATGGCAAGCTGTTTCTGGAAGAAAATAGAGCGCCGAAATCTAGACTTTGATGGAGCCTAAACGTAGGCCCATATCCACTCCCGCTTGCAGGAAAAGTAGAAAAATGACCAATTCTAAATTCCACGGGAGAAACTTTCCTACTTTCACACCAGGAAACATACTATTTCCAGATACGATGATAATGTTTCGACGTAACCATCTTCCTGGCCTGGACCATGGTGGAAATAACCCGAGAGGGAAGAACCTTTCTTGCTAAAATCTCCCTCTCAACTTCCAAGCGGTCAAACATAGCTGCTGTAAATCTGGATAGATGAACGGACCTTGCTGAAGAAGATAGTCTTGGAGTGGAAAAGGCCAGGGATCCTCCAGAGACATGGCCAGGAGGTCCGAGTATCACGCCCGTCGAGGCCAATCCGGGGCAATTAGAATTGCCTGAACGCTTTCCCTTCTTAGCCTTTTTAGTACCCTTGGGATCAGCGGGAGAGGAGGAAAAACAGGTACATCCACTGCTACAGCCTGCGGGTCCCTTGTTCTGGAACAGTAACGGCATAGCTTCTTGTTTAGACGAGAAGCCATCAGATCTATCTGCGGACAGCCCCACCGGCGAATCAACTGTTGAAAACACGTGGGGATATAGGCCCCATTCCCCCAGATGGAGGTCATGCCTGCTGAGGAAGTCTGCTTCCCAGCTGTCCACTCCTGGAATGAATATGGCCCTTGCGTTGGCCTCAGACCACAGGAGGATTTTTGACTCGCACCGCCACTCTGCTTCTTGTTCTCCCTTGTCGGTTTATGTACGCCACCGCGTTGTCCGATTGAACCTGGAGCGCCTGACCCTCCAGGAGATGGGAGGCTTGTAGAAGAGCATTGATATAGTAGACAGGAGAGGGTAGCCTGTGGGAGGGGGGGAGGCTGGGGGCTGTGAGGGGGAGAAAACAGAAGAGGGTAGTCTGTGGGGGGTCGCGGGTGAGGCAAATGGGGGGGATTGGGGGCTGTGAGAGGGAGAAGACAGGGGAGGGTAGCGGGCGTCATGAATGGGGGGGCTGGGGAGGTTTGGAGCTGTGGGGGAGAGAGAACATGAGAGGGTAACCTGTGGGGAGAAAGGGGAGGGGTTGTCGGGGGTCTATGGATGGTGAGGGGGTTTGGAGCCGTGATGGGAACCTGTTGGAGGGGGTGTCGCAGAGCGTTTGGTGCTGAGGGAGGGAGGGAGGGAAGAGAGCAGAAAAAAAACAGCGGGTGGAGGGGACGAAAAAAAGGAGGTGTGTAACTGGAGTGACAGGAAGGAGAGAGGGCAGCCAAAGGAAAGAAGCCACTCACTGTGTGTGCATGCCATGTGTCACTGTCTGTGCTCACTGTGTGTGCATGCCATGTGTCACTGTCTGTGCATGCCATGTGTCACTGTCTGTGCTCACTGTGTGTGCATGCCATGTGTCACTGTCTGTGCTCACTGTTGCGGGGCTGCACTGTTCTGTCTGGGCGGGGACTGGAGGAGGAGCTGTCTCGCTAGAGGACAGCCTATTCTCGCGGATGAAGAACAGAGCTCTTCCAAGCTGTGGCCTCCGAATTGTCCTTTTGCCCATCAGGGACTATGGTGTAACAAGCTACTGGGGACGGGGGCCACATGCTGCATTTGGACGCAGTCCGGCCGGCCTCCCGGGAAACTGCATAATTTTCACAATTTATCAGTATATAATTTGCAACAAATAGAACCCCCCCACGATATACCGTACCAGCACAGAGTAACCTAAATAATACTTGGGAACTGCATCAGTTACTCCATGCATTAAGATAGTGTAGGTCAGTGATTCATAAACTGGGTGGTGTGGCACCAGGACCAATTTAAATTATTTATGGTCAATGTAAATCGGCAAAACCAGTGTTAGTGGCTCCCATCATACAATATGTGGACATACAGAAGCAAATCCTGACCCTCACCACATAACGGACCCTAAGGAGGACATATAAACAAAATTTACTCACTTTCTGAATTTCACAATAAGGAAGTTTTGGCCTGGGGCACCGTGATTCAAAAAGGTTGTGGAACCACCGGTATAGGTTACTAGAATTTCCATAAAATAACAATTACAATTAAGTATTTGGTTACTTCTACCAACAAAAACGCAGCTTTATAAAATCAATAACATTCCACCAAAGTTTTTCCTCCGCACAACGACCCTCTACATTCTAATGTTGTTAACATGGTCCTATCCTGACCTCTACTGGCTACATTGGATATTACCAGTGACTGGATAGTACGACAAATTGTAAACTGTCTGGACATTTTTTACAGCCCTGAATGAAAAGTCATACTTCATAACCCATTTTATGCTTGAAACTGAAAAAGCAATTACCTTAGGATGCTAGGACAAATACTTTTATATAGACTTTTATCCTGGTAGCTGAGCTGCCTTTTATGCAGCCGTCCTAGATAGTGCGGTAAAATACTGCCCATACAGGCACCGTAGCTGCTGAATTCCAACGTACACAACACTAGGATTAAAAATAGGAATTTAATATCTACCGGTAATTCCTATTCTCGTAGTCCGTAGTGGATACTGGGGAACTGTACTGTAGTACCATGGGGTATAGATCGGGTCCACTGGAGCCTGGCACTTTAAAACCTTTAGTATGTGTGTGCTGGCTCCTCCCCTCTATGCCCCTCCTACCAGACTCCGTTTAGGAAACTATGCCCGAGGAGACGGACATACCATGAGAGAAGAAAACAGGTACAACAGCGGTGAAGCCGTAAGCCAACACACAACCATAACCGAAAAATAAGAATTTACTTACCGATAATTCTATTTCTCATAGTCCGTAGTGGATGCTGGGGACTCCGAAAGGACCATGGGGAATAGCGGCTCCGCAGGAGACTGGGCACAAAAGTAAAAGCTTTAAGACTACCTGGTGTGCACTGGCTCCTCCCCCTATGACCCTCCTTCAAGCCTCAGTTAGGATACTGTGCCCGGACGAGCGTACACAATAAGGAAGGATTTTGAATCCCGGGTAAGACTCATACCAGCCACACCAATCACACCGTACAACTTGTGATCTGAACCCAGTTAACAGCATGATAACAGAGGAGCCTCTGAAAAGATGGCTCACAACAATAATAACCCGATTTTTTGTAACAATAACTATGTACAAGTATTGCAGACAATCCGCACTTGGGATGGGCGCCCAGCATCCACTACGGACTATGAGAAATAGAATTATCGGTAAGTAAATTCTTATTTTCTCTGACGTCCTAGTGGATGCTGGGGACTCCGAAAGGACCATGGGGATTATACCAAAGCTCCCAAACGGGCGGGAGAGTGCGGATGACTCTGCAGCACCGAATGAGAGAACTCCAGGTCCTCCTCAGCCAGGGTATCAAATTTGTAGAATTTAGCAAACGTGTTTGCCCCTGACCAAGTAGCTGCTCGGCAAAGTTGTAAAGCCGAGACCCCTCGGGCAGCCGCCCAAGATGAGCCCACTTTCCGTGTGGAATGGGCTTTTACAGATTTTGGCTGTGGCAGGCCTGCCACAGAATGTGCAAGCTGAATTGTACTACAAATCCAACGAGCAATAGTCTGCTTAGAAGCAGGAGCACCCAGCTTGTTGGGTGCATACAGGATAAACAGCGAGTCAGATTTTCTGACTCCAGCCGTCCTGGAAACATATTTTCAGGGCCCTGACTACGTCCAGCAACTTGGAATCCTCCAAGTCCCCAGTAGCCGCAGGCACCACAATAGGCTGGTTTAAGTGAAATGCTGAAACCACCTTAGGGAGAAATTGAGGACGAGTCCTCAATTCTGCCCTGTCCGTATGAAAAATTAGGTAAGGGCTTTTATAGGATAAAGCCGCCAATTCTGAGACACGCCTGGCTGAGGCCAGGGCTAACAGCATTACCACTTTCCATGTGAGATATTTTAAGTCCACAGTGGTGAGTGGTTCAAACCAATGTGATTTTAGGAACCCCAAAACTACATTGAGATCCCAAGGTGCCACTGGAGGCACAAAAGGAGGCTGTATATGCAGTACCCCCTTGACAAACGTCAGAACTTCAGGAACTGAAGCTAGTTCTTTTTGGAAGAATATTGACAGGGCCGAAATTTGAACCTTAATGGACCCTAATTTTAGGCCCATAGACAGTCCTGTTTGCAGGAAATGCAGGAAACGACCCAGTTGAAATTCCTCTGTAGGGGCCTTCCTGGCCTCACACCACGCAACATATTTACGCCAAATACGGTGATAATGTTGCACAGTTACATCCTTCCTGGCTTTGATCAGGGTAGGGATGACTTCATCCGGAATGCCTTTTTCCTTCAGGATCCGGCGTTCAACCGCCATGCCGTCAAACGCAGCCGCGGTAAGTCTTGGAACAGACATGGTCCCTGCTGGAGCAGGTCCTTTCTTAGAGGTAGAGGCCACGGGTCTTCCGTGAGCATCTCTTGAAGTTCCGGGTACCAAGTCCTTCTTGGCCAATCCGGAGCCACGAGTATAGTCCTTACTCCTCTCCTTCTTATGATTCTCAGTACCTTGGGTATGAGAGGCAGAGGAGGGAACACATACACTGACTGGTACACCCACGGTGTTACCAGAGCGTCCACAGCTATTGCCTGAGGGTCCCTTGACCTGGCGCAATATCTGTCCAGTTTTTTGTTGAGGCGGGACGCCATCATGTCCACCTTTGGTTTTTCCCAACGGTTCACAATCATGTGGAAGACTTCTGGGTGAAGTCCCCACTCCCCCGGGTGGAGATCGTGTCTGCTGAGTAAGTCTGCTTCCCAGTTGTCCACTCCCGGAATGAACACTGCTGACAGTGCTATCACATGATTTTCCGCCCAGCGAAGAATCCTGCTTCTTGTGCCGCCCTGTCTGTTTACGTGGGCGACTGCCGTGATGTTGTCCGACTGGATCAGCACCGGCTGACCCTGAAGCAGAGGCCTTGCCTGACTTAGGGCATTGTAAATGGCCCTTAGTTCCAGGATATTTATGTGAAGTGACGTTTCCATGCTTGACCACAAGCCCTGGAAATTTCTTCCCTGTGTGACTGCTCCCCAGCCTCTCAGGCTGGCATCCGTGGTCACCAGGACCCAGTCCTGAATGCCGAATCTGCGGCCCTCAAGAAGATGAGCACTCTGCAACCACCACAGGAGAGACACCCTTGTCCTTGGAGACAGGGTTATCCGCTGATGCATTTGAAGATGCGATCCGGACCATTTGTCCAGCAGATCCCACTGAAAAGTTCTTGCGTGGAATCTGCCGAATGGAATCGCTTCGTAAGAAGCCACCATTTTTCCCAGGACCCTTGTGCATTGATGCACTGACACTTGGCCTTGTTTTAGGAGGTTCCTGACTAGGTCGGATAACTCCCTGGCTTTCTCCTCCGGGAGAAACACCTTTTTCTGTACTGTGTCCAGAATCATCCCTAGGAACAGCAGACGTGTCGTCGGAATCAGCTGCGATTTTGGAATATTTAGAATCCATCCGTGCTGTCGTAGTACTACTTGAGATAGTGCTACTCCGACCTCTAACTGTTCTCTGGACCTTGCCCTTATCAGGAGATCGTCCAAGTAAGGGATAATTAAGACGCCTTTTCTTCGAAGAAGAATCATCATTTCGGCCATTACCTTGGTAAAGACCCGGGGTGCCGTGGACAATCCAAACGGCAGCGTCTGAAACTGATAGTGACAGTTCTGTACCACAAACCTGAGGTACCCTTGGTGAGAAGGGTAAATTGGGACATGGAGGTAAGCATCCTTGATGTCCAGAGACACCATATAGTCCCCTTCTTCCAGGTTCGCTATCACTGCTCTGAGTGATTCCATCTTGAATTTGAACCTTTGTATGTAAGTGTTCAAGGATTTCAGATTTAAAATTGGTCTCACCGAGCCGTCCGGCTTCGGTACCACAAACAGCGTGGAATAATACCCCTTTCCCTGTTGTACCTTGATTATCACCTGCTGGGAATACAGCTTGTGAATGGCTTCCAATACCGCCTCCCTGTCGGGGGGAGACGTTGGTAAAGCAGACTTCAGGAACCGGCGAGGGGGAGACGTCTCGAATTCCAATTTGTACCCCTGAGATACTACCTGCAGGATCCAGGGGTCCACTTGCGAGTGAGCCCACTGCGCGCTGAAATTCTTGAGACGGGCCCCCACCGTGCCTGAGTCCGCTTGTAAGGCCCCAGCGTCATGCTGAGGACTTGGCAGAAGTGGGGGAGGGCTTCTGTTCCTGGGAAGAGGCTGTCTGCTGCAGTCTTTTTCCCCTTCCTCTGCCCCGGGGCAGATACGAGTGGCCTTTTGCCCGCTTGCCCTTATGGGGACGAAAGGACTGAGCCTGAAAAGACGGTGTCTTTTTCTGCTGAGAGGTGACCTGGGGTAAAAAGGTGGATTTCCCAGCCGTTGCCGTGGCCACCAGGTCCGATAGACCGACCCCAAATAACTCCTCCCCTTTATACGGCAATACTTCCATATGCCGTTTGGAATCCGCATCACCTGACCACTGTCGCGTCCATAACCCTCTTCTGGCAGAAATGGACAGCGCACTTACTCTTGATGCCAGAGTGCAAATATCCCTCTGTGCATCTCTCATATATAGAAATGCATCCTTTAAATGCTCTATAGTCAATAATATATTGTCCCTGTCCAGGGTATCAATATTTTCAGTCAGGGAATCCGACCAAGCCACCCCAGCACTGCACATCCAGGCTGAGGCGATTGCTGGTCGCAGTATAATACCAGTATGTGTGTATATACTTTTTTGTGATATTTTCCAGCTTCCTATCAGCTGGTTCCTGATAGGAGACGGTAACGCCACTTGTTTTGATAAGCGTGTGAGCGCCTTATCTACCCTAGGGGGTGTTTCCCAACGCGCCCTAACCTCTGGTGGGAAAGGGTATAATGCCAATAATTTTTTAGAAATTAGCAGTTTTTTATCGGGGGAAACCCACGCTTCATCACACACCTCATTTAATTCATCTGATTCAGGAAAAACTACGGGTAGTTTTTTCACACCCCACATAATACCCTTTTTTGTGGTACTTGTAGTATCAGAAATGTTCAAAACCTCCTTCATTGCCGTGATCATGTAACGTGTGGCCCTACTGGAAAATACGTTTGTTTCCTCACCGTCGACACTGGAGTCAGTGTCCGTGTCTGTGTCGACCACCTGAGGTAACGGGCGCTTTAGAGCCCCTGACGGTGTTTGAGACGCCTGTACAGGTATTAACTGATTTGCCGGCTGTCTCATGTCGTCAACAGTCTTTTGTAAAGTGCTGACACTATCACGTAATTCCTTCCATAAGACCATCCAGTCAGGTGTCGACTCCCTAGGGGGTGACATCACTAATACAGGCAATTGCTCCGCCTCCATACCATTTTCCTCCTCATACATGTCGACACAACGTACCGACACACAGCACACACACAGGGAATGCTCTGATAGAGGACAGGACCCCACTAGCCCTTTGGGGAGACAGAGGGAGAGTTTGCCAGCACACACCAGAGCGCTATATATATATATATATATATATATATATATATATATATATATATATATATATATATATATATATATATATACAGGGATAACCTTATATAAGTGTTTTTCCCTTATATAGCTGCTGTATAGATTTATCTGCCAAATTAGTGCCCCCCCTCTCTTGTTTTACCCTGTTTCTGTAGTGCAGGACTGCAGGGGAGAGTCAGGGAGCTTCCCTCCAACGGAGCTGTGAGGAAAAATGGCGCCAGTGTGCTGAGGAGATAGGCTCCGCCCCCTTCTCGGCGGCCGTTCTCCCGCTTTTTTATGGAAAAACAGGCATGAGTTAAATGCATCCATATAGCCCAGGAGCTATATGTGATGCATTTTTTGCCCCCCTAAGGTGTTTATATTGCGTCTCAGGGCGCCCCCACCCAGCGCCCTGCACCCTCAGTGACCGGAGTGTGAAGTGTGCTGAGAGCAATGGCGCACAGCTGCGGTGCTGTGCGCTACCTTATTGAAGACAGGACGTCTTCTGCCGCCGATTTTTCCGGACCTCTTCTGCTCTTCTGGCTCTGTAAGGGGGGCGGCGGCGCGGCTCTGGGACCCATCCATGGCTGGGCCTGTGATCGTCCCTCTGGAGCTAATGTCAAGTAGCCTAAGAAGCCCAATCCACTCTGCACGCAGGTGAGTTCGCTTCTTCTCCCCTTAGTCCCTCGATGCAGTGAGCCTGTTGCCAGCAGGTCTCACTGAAAATAATAAACCTAAAACTAAACTTTTTTCTAAGCAGCTCAGGAGAGCCACCTAGACTGCACCCTTCTCGTTCGGGCACAAAAATCTAACTGAGGCTTGGAGGAGGGTCATAGGGGGAGGAGCCAGTGCACACCAGGTAGTCTTAAAGCTTTTACTTTTGTGCCCAGTCTCCTGCGGAGCCGCTATTCCCCATGGTCCTTTCGGAGTCCCCAGCATCCACTAGGACGTCAGAGAAAAGGGGCTAACCGGAACAGAGGATAGCAACACCAATCATAACAAGGATAGCAAAGCTACCCCAACAACATAAGAGGACCGCAAACACCCAGGTAAGCAGGAAATAGAGTGTAGTCCGCGGCGGGCACCGCAGCTTGTGGCCCGTGACTGCCGCATGACATGCCGCCAAACCGCACCGGAGACCCGCTAACCGGGACCCTGGTGTTAACTCTCACCGCACCTGCGACTCTTCGGCATCTGTTAGAGGGTGGCGGCTAGCTGCTGGCGTGGGCCCACACAGTATGGTATAACAGCACCTCAGGAGCTCAGTGTCCTGTCAGCTGGGATTACGAACTATTAACTCTCAGGAGGTTGGTTCGGTCCCCCCTCTAAGTCCCACGAAGCAGGTAGCCTGGTTGCCAACCAGGACTACCTGAAAATAAATAACTAAAATAAAAAATCAAGGAAACTCTCTGGAGCTCCAGAGAAATGCACCCGGCTCCTCGGGCACATTTTTCTAAATTGAGTCTGGTAGGAGGGGCATAGAGGGGAGGAGCCAGCACACACATACACTAAAGGTTTTAAAGTGCCAGGCTCCAGTGGCCCCGATCTATACCCCATGGGGTATAGATCGTATCTATACACTAGTCGTCTAGGACGTCAGAGAAACTAACATTAAACACTGATTTAGCAATTAAACAAAATTCCCCGTCACTGAAGATGTAACTGATGAAACAAGTAAAAAGATAGGAACTTTTAATTAATCCTCTTTTTATTTACATTGAGAGATCACGGTATCCCTTGCGATGTACAGTTGTGTTCCCGGAGTGCGTCAACTCCTCCAGACAATGGAATTTTACAGGTTGTGCTGATTCAGCACTATTGCACTTCCCGTAGTAATTTCCCTAGGAGACTGACCGATGTCCACCGATGTCACAGAGGCTGTGGGTGATGCTACGTAGCCAGCAGGAATGCAGGCGATGTCTTGTTACTGATAAGTCGTCAGAACCTCTCCTTTCTAAAGTGCCATCAATGACAGACAAACAATTAGGCTCCATATTTATAGTCCTTGTAAACATCTCACTGCCATTAAGACCTGACCGAATGTCTAGTATGACTTACAGGCTTGCAAGGAGGTTGCAAACTAGTTTAGGGGGGGGGGGGGGGGGGGGGGGTGCGATGGATAATAACGGGCAAGGCTCAGCTGGCACACAAAAGTGGAGGACAATCATCCACGGGTGCTCTGGAAGACAAGGCCAGAGTTCATACTCGGCTGTGCTCCAGCGGAGATCAGCAGGCCAAGGCGGAAAGTCTCCACAACGCGAGAGGGCAGCTCGTATTCAAAAAGGAAAAGAGTGCACCATCTGGTTTCTTGACTGGGTCTACCCAGCAGCCGCTGGTATTAAGAGGTCTGGCACTGCCTAGTGTGGGAATATTGGACCCCATCTTCCTCGTAAGCCTCTCTTCTGCTCGACTGCTTTCGGTCTTCACTTGGGTCGTAATTGGACAAGTCTACTTCCTCTGTATCGTCTGGGAGGTTTGGCTTCGAGGGGGATGGGAATAATTCCTGCAGCTTTTGTAGATTGTCAATGGGAACCCAGCCAGGTTCAGGGAACTTTACCTAAAATACATGTCAAAGAAACTGGATTAAAATAAACATAAACCCAACCCCCCCCCTTCCCCAAATCATGTCCGGAATATAGTAAATGGTCACAAAGTACACCTATTGCTTCAACCATGTACAATACAAACTATCAAGGAATACCTTGAACTGAATGATGAGGTTTCCTTTCTCAAGCGGGTCACGAAAGACGGGCATCCCCTCCCGCGGAACACATTTAACATCGCCCGGCCTGATGACTTCTCCTACAGAAAAGGAAGAGGCAGGCTCATGAACCTACAGAAAATGTTCCAAATGATTAAAGTTCTACAATTAAAATAGATAAAATCATGATATCTCACGGAACCTATTACCTAAACAGCTGGCCCAATATACACCATGATGCAGTCATTCATTCCCAGGCATTAGAGACACTATTAAGAAATACAGACTGGTCCTCCCAGTGGGGTGCGGTCAGGATACCGGCGCTGGAATGCCGACACTGCTCAGAATACCGGCACCGGTATCCAGAACGAGGAACTGCCGCCACTCAAGAGTAGTAAGCCGCAGGGGGTTTAGGGTTAAGCTGTAGGGGTGGAGGGTTAGGCACCCCTGGGGAGGGTTAGGTCCCATGGAGGAAGGGTTAGGGATTAGGTACCTCACTGTTTAGGTGCCGGGATGCCGCAGTCGGTATTTTGACTACCTCCCAGCAACCCACTGATCACTGTATGGAGGTCACATTGTACTACTTGTCCCCGCACTACAGTGATTGGAGGGCATGCCTACCACCGGCACCTCGCCAGGAGCCATGAACAGATACCAGCGTCCTTAGGGGCTAATTCAGCCCCGATCGATACTGTGCGTTTTCCACAGCAGGCGATCAGGTTTGGACCACGCATGTGCATGCCAGAGATGCGATCGGCAGCTCAGCCCAGCGATTGACAGACAGAGGCGTTCGCTGGGCGGGAAAGGGGTGGGCTGGCGGCCGTTTTAGGGGCGCGGTCCGGGCAACGCAGGCGTGCCCGGACCTTGCAGGGGCGGGTCGCGGCGGCTGCGTGACATGCAGCCGCTGCTTTCTGGGACACAGCGAAGAGTCGCCTACCAGAGCAGCAGTGGTAGGGACTTACTCACCGGGTGTGATGCTATCGCACCCGTGCGGTGGGGGGATAGCCAGACATGCGGGGCGGACTAGCCCTGTGCTGGGCATCCCCCCCCCACATGTCAGGGTTGCTGATCGTAGCCGTGCAAAATTTAGCATGGCTACGATCAGGTCTGAATTAGCCCCTTCGTGTCAAGTGGTGTGTACAGTTACATCTGCTAAAATAAAATAAAAAAAATAAAGAATTTACTTACCGATAATTCTATTTCTCGTAGTCCGTAGTGGATGCTGGGGACTCCGTCAGGACCATGGGGAATAGCGGCTCCGCAGGAGACAGGGCACAAAAGTAAAAGCTTTAGGATCAGGTGGTGTGCACTGGCTCCTCCCCCTATGACCCTCCTCCAAGCCTCAGTTAGGATACTGTGCCCGGACGAGCGTACACAATAAGGAAGGATTTTGAATCCCGGGTAAGACTCATACCAGCCACACCAATCACACTGTACAACCTGTGATCTGAACCCAGTTAACAGCATGATAACAGCGGAGCCTCTGAAAAGATGGCTCACAACAATAATAACCCGATTTTTGTAACAATAACTATGTACAAGTATTGCAGACAATCCGCACTTGGGATGGGCGCCCAGCATCCACTACGGACTACGAGAAATAGAATTATCGGTAAGTAAATTCTTATTTTCTCTGACGTCCTAAGTGGATGCTGGGGACTCCGTCAGGACCATGGGGATTATACCAAAGCTCCCAAACGGGCGGGAGAGTGCGGATGACTCTGCAGCACCAAATGAGAGAACTCCAGGTCCTCCTCAGCCAGGGTGTGCCCCTGACCAAGTAGCAGCTCGGCAAAGTTGTAAAGCCGAGACCCCTCGGGCAGCCGCCCAAGATGAGCCCACCTTCCTTGTGGAATGGGCATTTACATATTTTGGCTGTGGCAGGCCTGCCACAGAATGTGCAAGCTGAATTGTACTACACATCCAACTAGCAATCGTCTGCTTAGAAGCAAGAGCACCCAGTTTTTTTTTGGGTGCCTACAGGATAACAGCAAGTCAGTTTTCCTGACTCCAGCCGTCCTGGAAACCTATATTTTCAGGGCCCTGACAACATCTAGCAACTTGGAGTCCTCCAAGTCCCTAGTAGCCGCAGGTACCACAATAAGCTGGTGCAGGTGAAACGCTGACACCACCTTAGGGAGAAACTGGGGACGAGTCCGCAGCTCTGCCCTGTCCGAATGGACAATCAGATATGGGCTTTGTGAGACAAAGCCGCCAATTCTGACACTCGCCTGGCCGAGGCCAGGGCCAACAGCATGGTCACTTTCCATGTGAGATATTTCAAATCCACAGATTTGAGCGGTTTAAACCAATGTGATTTGAGGAATCCCAGAACTACGTTGAGATCCCACAGTGCCACTGGAGGCACAAAAGGGGGTTGTATATGCAGTACTCCCTTGACAAACTTCTGGACTTCAGGAACTGAAGCCAATTTTTTCTGGAAGAAAATTGACAGGGCCGAAATTTGAACCTTAATGGACCCCAATTTGAGGCCCATAGACACTCCTGTTTGCAGGAAATGCAGGAATCGACAGAGTTGAAAATTTCTTCGTGGGGCCTTCCTGGCCTCACACCACGCAACATATTTTCGCCACATGTGGTGATAATGTTGTGCGGTCACCTCCTTCCTAGCTTTGACCAGGGTAGGAATGACCTCTTCCGGAATGCCTTTTTCCCTTAGGATCCGGCGTTCCACCGCCATGCCGTCAAACGCAGCCGCGGTAAGTCTTGGAACAGACATGGTACTTGCTGAAGCAAGTCCCTTCTTAGCGGCAGAGGCCATGAGTCCTCTGTGAGCATTTCTTGAAGTTCCGGGTACCAAGTCCTTCTTGGCCAATCCGGAGCCACGAGTATAGTTCTTACTCCTCTACGTCTTATAATTCTCAGTACCTTAGGTATGAGAAGCAGAGGAGGGAACACATACACCGACTGGTACACCCACGGTGTTACCAGAACGTCCACAGCTATTGCCTGAGGGTCTCTTGACCTGGCGCAATACCTGTCCAGTTTTTTGTTCAGGCGGGACGCCATCATGTCCACCTTTGGTCTTTCCCAACGGTTCACAATCATGTGGAAGACTTCCCGATGAAGTCCCCACTCTCCCGGGTGGAGGTCGTGCCTGCTGAGGAAGTCTGCTTCCCAGTTGTCCACTCCCGGAATGAACACTGCTGACAGTGTTATCACATGATTTTCCGCCCAGCGAAGAATCCTTGCAGTTTCTGCCATTGCCCTCCTGCTTCTTGTGCCGCCCTGTCTGTTTACGTGGGCGACTGCCGTGATGTTGTCCCACTGGATCAATACCGGCTGACCTTGAAGCAGAGGTCTTGCTAAGCTTAGAGCATTGTAAATTGCCCTTAGCTCCAGTATATTTATGTGGAGAGAAGTCTCCAGACTATATCACACTCCCTGGAAATTTTTTCCCTGTGTGACTGCTCCCCAGCCTCTCAGGTTGGCATCCGTGGTCACCAGGACCCAGTCCTGAATGCCGAATCTGCGGCCCTTTAATAGATGAGCACTCTGCAGCCACCGCAGAAGAAACACCCTTGTCCTTGGAGACAGGGTTATCCGCTGATGCATCTGAAGATGCGATCCGGACCATTTTTCCAGCAGATCCCACTGAAAAGTTCTTGCGTGAAATCTGCCGAATGGAATCGCTTCGTAAGAAGCCACCATTTTTCCCAGGACCCTTGTGCAATGATGCACTGACACTTTTCCTGGTTTTAGGAGGTTCCTGACTAGCTCGGATAACTCCCTGGCTTTCTTCTCCGGGAGAAACACCCTTTTCTGGACTGTGTCCAGAATCATCCCTAGGAACAGCAGACGTGTCGTCGGAAACAGCTGCGATTTTGGAATAATTAGAATCCACCCGTGCTGTCGTAGAACTACTTGAGATAGTGCTACTCCGACCTCCAACTGTTCTCTGGACCTTGCTCTTATCAGGAGGTCGTCCATTTTCTTTGAAGAAGAATCATCATTTCGGCCATTACCTTGGTAAAGACCCGGGGTGCCGTGGACAATCCAAACGGCAGCGTCTGAAACTGATAGTGACAGTTCTGTACCACGAACCTGAGGTACCCTTGGTGAGAAGGGCAAATTGGGACATGGAGGTAAGCATCCCTGATGTCCAGGGACACCATATAGTCCCCTTCTTCCTGGTTCGCTATCACTGCTCTGAGTGACTCCATCTTGATTTGAACCTTTGTATGGAAGTGTTCAAATATTTCAGATTTAGAATAGGTCTCACCGAGCCGTCTGGCTTCAGTACCACAATATAGTGTGGAATACTACCCCTTTCCTTGTTGTAGGAGGGGTACTTTGATTATCACCTGCTGGGAATACAGCTTGTGAATTGTTTCCAATACTGCCTCCCTGTCGGAGGGAGACGTTGGTAAAGCAGACTTCAGGAACCTGCGAGGGGGAAGACGTCTCGAATTTCCAATCTGTACCCCTGGGATACTACTTGTAGGCTCCAGGGGTCCACTTGCGAGTGAGCCCACTGCGTGCTGAAACTCTTGAGACGACCCCCCACCGCACCTGAGTCCGCTTGAACGGCCCCAGCGTCATGCTGAGGACTTGGTAGAAGCGGTGGAGGGCTTCTGTTCCTGGGAATGGGCTGCCTGCTGCAGTCTTCTTCCCTTTCCTCTATCCCTGGGCAGATATGACTGGCCTTTTGCCCGCTTGCCCTTATGGGGACGAAAGGACTGAGGCTGAAAAGATGGTGTCTTTTTCTGCTGAGATGTGACTTGGGGTAAAAAAGGTGGATTTTCCAGCTGTTGCCGTGGCCACCAGGTCCGATGGACCGACCCCAAATAACTCCTCCCCTTTATACGGCAATACTTCCATGTGCCGTTTGGAATCTGCATCACCTGACCACTGTCGTGTCCATAAACATCTTCTGGCAGATATGGACATCGCACTTACTCTTGATGCCAGAGTGCAAATATCCCTCTGTGCATCTCGCATATATAGAAATGCATCCTTTAAATGCTCTATAGTCAATAAAATACTGTCCCTGTCAAGGGTATCAATATTTTCAGTCAGGGAATCCGACCAAGCCACCCCAGCGCTGCACATCCAGGCTGAGGCGATCGCTGGTCGCAGTATAACACCAGTATGTGTGTATATACTTTTTAGGATATTTTCCAGCCTCCTATCAGCTGGCTCCTTGAGGGCGGCCGTATCTGGAGACGGTAACGCCACTTGTGATAAGCGTGTGAGCGCCTTATCCACCCTAAGGGGTGTTTCCCAACGCGCCCTAACTTCTGGCGGGAAAAGGTATACCGCCAATAATTTTCTATCGGGGGAAACCCACGCATCATCACACACTTCATTTAATTTATCTGATTCAGGAAAAACTACAGGTAGTTTTTTCACACCCCACATAATACCCTTTTTTGTGGTACTTGTAGTATCAGAAATATGTAACACCTCCTTCATTGCCCTTAACATGTAACGTGTGGCCCTAAAGGAAAATACGTTTGTTTCTTCACCGTCGACACTGGAGTCAGTGTCCGTGTCTGTGTCGACCGACTGAGGTAAATGGGCGTTTTAAAGCCCCTGACGGTGTTTGAGACGCCTGGACAGGTACTAATTTGTTTGCCGGCCGTCTCATGTCGTCAACCGACCTTGCAGCGTGTTGACATTATCACGTAATTCCCTAAATAAGCCATCCATTCCGGTGTCGACTCCCTAGAGAGTGACATCACCATTACAGGCAATTGCTCCGCCTCCTCACCAACATCGTCCTCATACATGTCGACACACACGTACCGACACACAGCACACACACAGGGAATGCTCTGATAGAGGACAGGACCCCACTAGCCCTTTGGGGAGACAGAGGGAGAGTTTGCCAGCACACACCAAAACGCTATAATTATACAGGGACAACCTTTATATAAGTGTTTTCCCTTATAGCATCTTAATATATAATCATATCGCCAAATAAGTGCCCCCCCTCTCTGTTTTAACCCTGTTTCTGTAGTGCAGTGCAGGGGAGAGCCTGGGAGCCTACCCACCAGCAGTTCTGTGAGGGAAAATGGCGCTGTGTGCTGAGGAGAATAGGCCCCGCCCCCTTTTCGGCGGGCTTCTTCTCCCGTTTTTCTGACAACCTGGCAGGGGTTAAATACATCCATATAGCCCCAGAGGCTATATGTGATGTATTTTTAGCCAGTATAGGTACTTTCATTGCTGCCCAGGGCGCCCCCCCCAGCGCCCTGCACCCTCAGTGACCGTTGGTGTGAAGTGTGCTGAGAGCAATGGCGCACAGCTGCAGTGCTGTGCGCTACCTCATGAAGACTGAGAAGTCTTCAGCCGCCGATTTCTGGACCTCTTCTCTCTTCAGCATCTGCAAGGGGGTCTGCGGCGCGGCTCCGGTGACCCATCCAGGCTGTACCTGTGATCGTCCCTCTGGAGCTAGTGTCCAGTAGCCTAAGAAGCCAATCCATCCTGCACGCAGGTGAGTTCACTTCTTCTCCCCTAAGTCCCTCGATGCAGTGAGCCTGTTGCCAGCAGGACTCACTGAAAATAAAAAACCTAATAAAACTTTTACTCTAAGCAGCTCTTTAGGAGAGCCACCTAGATTGCACCCTTCTCGGCCGGGCACAAAAACCTAACTGAGGCTTGGAGGAGGGTCATAGGGGGAGGAGCCAGTGCACACCACCTGATCCTAAAGCTTTTACTTTTGTGCCCTGTCTCCTGCGGAGCCGCTATTCCCCATGGTCCTGACGGAGTCCCCAGCATCCACTTAGGACGTCAGAGAAAAACTCTTTAAATGCTTCCGTCTGCCTCAGTGTTGTACAAAATACTATCATCCTGCTAACCTGCTATTGATGTAGTCTCTCCTATTATATACAGACGACACGCCACTGGTTGTGTGAGGTCACAGACACTTTTTGGGGTACGCATGCCATCATGCAACGCACGTTTCACCTCGTCTGCCATGATCCTCACATGATCGCTCAGACGTGGCCCAGAACAATCACCGTACAGGTGCCAAGTCCACAGACATCTACACGTGGCCTGGTTATATTATATTATGGATCATGTCTATGAAGCCCATATAAGGCGTTCTGTGTGTGACTCACCTGCCAGCCTCGCTGCATGTCACCCACCATGACAAACGTCTGTGCAATTGATTGTAACTGTAATTCATTTTATTTAAGCATGATATTAGTATAGGACTTGCAGGAATTTGGGGACCCGTAATGTGGGCTGGAAGCTTAATGAGGCATTGATCAAATAAGCACTAATACTGGATACTTTCTGTTTTCTAGCTATACACAGATTTACGTGGCAGTCTCTAATCCCTTCCGCACCAATTACTCAGAATTCCTACATGCAGTTCGCACGTGCCACATCTTTTATAACAAAATACTCATGATTGGCGCTAATTGCACTATACTACCAGTGCTTATTATATTAATTGGAGCAATGGGGGGCGGGGATCCTTTTATGAAGACTTTCTATTTAGAGAGGAACGGTTTCCGTGTACACCACATAGATTGCATAGTACAAAGGCGGACTTGTAGGTCACAGTGGGTAACCAGAGACCCCGCTCCCTTATTTTCTGGTGTGAGACACCCTGACAGTGCCGACGAGCTGCAGGGAGTTCTAGCACCTGGATACCAGTTTGCCTGCACAGACCAAACGAGACACTGTACCTGGCCGCGACCGGACAAGGAGTGTCCTTCCATCAAGAGTCCGCACCTTCTGTCTACATCCACATAGGGCGTCAGCCAGCTCGATCTCCATATTCAGGATGAGGTCATTGTTATTCCTCTGGAAAACCGGGTGTTCTCTTTGTTCCAAAACAATGACGATATCTCCAGGTTGTAAACGCGGTACCTGATCGCCCTCACCATGGAAGATCATCTTCTGTCTGTTCTTCATACCTGTGGTAAGGGAAACGCAAGGTCACACTCACTTTTCTGGAGCACACAGAAGGTCAGATGCATCAACAGCAACAATATCTAAAGCAGGGGGAGACCAGTAGGAGGGAACGATGGCTTATGCTAGAGAAGTGCCAAGTGGTCTATCCACCACTGAAGGACCTAGAGACGGTGGGTCCTGGGTAGAATCCTAGTGTCCACTTCTGGTAGCTTTGGACAAGTTATGTAAGCTCTTTAGCAGACATTCCAAATGTTGGTCCTCAAGGCACACTAACAGTCCAGGTTTTAGTGATGTCAATGCTTGAGCATAGGTAACAATTAGTACCTCAGTTATTATGATTTAACCATGTGTGCTTAAGCCTGGATATCACTAAAACCTGCACTGTTAGTGTGCCTTGAGGACAGAAGTTGGGAATTCCTGCTCTACAGTATATATCTATACATTAATGCATTTTGTCTAGTGGCCAGATTGTTCAACTCTATATGTTAAGAATGCACAGCTTGCACGTTTTACTGTCTTGTGTGTCAGGTATGTAAACCAATGAACACAAAATGGCTGCCTCCAGCGAACAAAAAATACATAAAACAAGCAAATGTATTAATACAGCAGTCAGTTCAGTAGGAACCTGTGACATCTGAGGTGAATATTCATGATATACTGCATGTATTCATACCACAAGATGGCAGCACTCACTCTGTACTGAGGGCTGAACGGGAAGAGTAACGCAGTCATTTAACTTTTTTTTTTTTTTAATCACTATCTGAAAGTGAAAGTTCTTCAATCTGTCTTTAATTGGACACAATACTCAAAATGTGTTTCCCAATGTGTGTTGCGGACAGGACAGTAAATAAGAATATACCAGTGGCGTTTGCTTACCTCTGTGGTACCTTGCAGCTGCACATACTCGGTCAGCCCCCTTCCCTCTAAACCAGGGTTTCCAAACCTCAGTCCTCAAGGCACAGTAACAGTCCAGGTTTTACGGATATCCATGCTTGAGCACAGATATTTAAAACAAAATAATTGAGGTACTAATTAAATCACCTGTGCTCAAGTACGGCTATTCTTAAAACCCGGACTGTAAAAAGTGCCTTGAGGTTGGGAAACTCTGCACTAAACAGATAAGAAAGGACATTTTGGAGCTCTATCCCTCGGACACACTAGAGTGCAGCTCAGTTTTTAAAGGGCACCTATTGGATTGATACATATAAGCCCACACTCTCAGCTGCTGGAAACAAAAGGGTAAATTTACTAAGGTGGGAGATTTTTAGAACTGGTGATGTTGCCCGTGGCAACCAATCAGATTCTACTTACCATTTATCAAGCTGCTTCTAGCAGATAATAGATATAATCTGATTGGTTGCTATGGGCAACATCACCAGTTCTAAAAATCTCCCACCTTAGTAAATTTACCCCTAAGAGAGCCTAGACCACGCTGCATATGATGGACCTAAAAGCTGAACGCCCTGCTTCTATGGGTACTCTGAGGGAGGACATCCCAACTCACTCAGGTATAAAACATTTAACCCCTTCAGTGGCGGGTTTTTGGAATTTGGTCACACCTCCCAGGGCAGGTTTTTAATTTTTTTTTACCTGCGTGTTACCAGGGGTTCCACGCGCTGCATCATGCTTTTTGCCAGGGGTTTTATGCTCTGGGATCCATGCTCGTTGCCACTGGGGAATGCTCGTTGCCTAGAGGTAGCTAGGGATGCCATCGACCACTGATGATTCAAAATCATCGATGGTCTATGGCCGATGTTGAATACTTTTACCATCGATGGGGGAGAGCCAGATGGTTGCCCGCCATCAATGGTTCAGTGCTACTGAATTGATTTTTTTTTTCCGAGAAGTGTCAGAGCACAGAGCTTAGCTCCGCCTGGTCACCCGCTAAGCCACGCCCCCTGACCCCATCACATGTGTACTGTAAATGAGGGATGACCATCGATGAGTAAAACCATCAATGGATCCATTCCAGATGGTTTTACACCATCGAGGTTATCCATCGATGGTGACCGTGGACTAATAACCCACCGATGGACATCCCTCGGGCAGCATTTCCTGGAGGGCTAGCACTGACACCCTCTCCCTCTCCTCCCTTGTACTAAGCCCGGCTGGCGGAGTTTTGCGGAATGACGCGATCGCGTCATCCATCGGGCCGGCCGAGCGGAGTGTAAGGAGGGAGGGGGAGCAGTGGCATGCCTGGAAAATTTCCGGGGTTGCCAGTCTGCACAGCGCCGTTGGCCCCGGAAATGTTCCGGGAATTCCACTGAAGAGATTAAACCAATGTTTCTCAACCCCTCCCAACAGGTCATAATTTCAGGATTTCTGCCTGGAAGCGGGTGGATATATACCCAGCAAAATTACTCTCCTGTGCATGATTAAAGACGTCCACAATACATGACCTGCTGTGGGTATTTGAGGGCTGGAGTTGAAATCCCCTGGTTTAAAAGGCCAGACCATAGGACGCCCCTTGCCTGGTATCAGATTGCTCTATAGGGGTTTCATATAAAGCGCTATCTTAACAATATGAACTCCTACATCACATCCAGGCTGGATCGCGGACTGCTCCTTACAGGGCCTCAGACAGCCGCATTCTAGTCGCACACATTTTTATTTTGCCCTCTTATGTTTATGTGATGTGAAAATATTTGGGGATTACATTTAAATAATATTATTCTAAAACACAATAAGATAAAGTTATAAAAACAAGACGGGGGTCCAGAGCCCCCTAATTTAATGAGACTATCACAAGACGAGATACGGGGGGGGATCACGGAGAGACAATGACAATTGTATTCTACAGACAGACAAGAGCTAAGACAGAGGAGGATCCTCCTTCAGTAACAATACCCCCCCACAAGAAAACGCTATAATGCCATTGCCTAGTGCCAAGTACGTGACATTTCCCTACAACACACATAGGGCCCGGTCAGTTCAGTTAGACGCGAGGGGGACGAGTTGGCGCTGTAGCGGCATGAAAATAAACGCCCTCGTGGCCCGACCTTACGGATGCAACCAAGCCTCTTCTAATTGAATGATGCCCATAAAGTGAGATAAAATACACAGCTTGCAGAGCCACTTTCACCCCATGCCCCCCAACTTCTCAGAAATCTGAGTACTTTGCAAAAGTAATCAAACCTCTGACCAAGATGTAGGTAATGACAGGCCTCATATAAATATGTACATGATGGAGTAGATGGCTCAGGGAGAATCAACAGGAGATTAGAATGGGGTCCTAAAAGCAGATTCGCTATAACACGTGTAGGATGTGGCTACGCAGCCAGACACAATGGGCTGATGCCAGGATAGGCTCTGCGGCCTAGTATGGATGCCCCCCGCTCAGGTCACAGCTCCCGCTAGTGTCTCCCGCAGCACAGAGCACTCCAGATGCCATTAGAACACAAGCGTCACACACAGCCTAGAATGATCAGACAAGGTCTCAGTGTCAGTACCTTTGTCTATGCGCACAGTTAGGATCTTTTTCTCCTTGGTCACCTTCTTCCCATTGCACACAGGGCACTGGTCACACGGCCCGATACGCTGCCCTTCTCCGTGGCACTCCGAGCACGTGGTCTGTAGGGAATGCATCATTCCGGGGATGCAACCGCCCACCAGATGCATCTGCATGCCAGTGCCGTGGCACTTTGGGCACTGAGTCACTGATCCTTGCTGAGCGCCTATGCCGGGTGAGAAAAAGGCTCCGTTAGTACAGGTGCAGAGCAGGACAGAGAACCAGAGCCTGAGGTAACAGTGACAGGGGTCAGCAGTGTTCTCTCATTTATCAACACCACAGCATAGGAACACTGCTCAATAATCTGACATTTCACTGCACGCCTATCGCTCAAATCCACTTACGTTATTCACATTCTCTAATTAAACAAATAAAATCCACACACACACCCATCCTCCACGCAGACTATAAGCAGTACAGAGTATATCAGGAGATGAATGATGTGTTAATGAGGTCAGAGCTGCATGTGACAGGGGCAGTGACATGATGTGAGGAGGGGAGTGGAGGCAGCAGGAAGTCACAGACTGAGAGTTATATAGTGGAAGGAGCAGGGTCCCCAGCAGCACAGAGTATATCAGGAGATGAGTGATGTATTAGTGAGGACAGGGCTGCATGTGACAGGGGCAGTGACATGATGTGAGGAGGGGAGTGGAGGCAGCAGGAAGTCACAGACTGAGAGTTATATAGTGGAAGGAGCAGGGTCCCCAGCAGCACAGAGTATATCAGGAGATAAGTGATGTGTCAGTGAGGACAGGGCTGCATGTGACAGAGGGCAGTGACATGATGCGAGGAGGGGAATGGAGGCAGCAGGAAGTCACAGACTGAGAGTTATATAGTGGAAGGAGCAGGGTCCCCAGCAGCACAGAGTATATCAGGAGATAAGTGATGTGTCAGTGAGGACAGGGCTGCATGTGACAGGGGCAGTGACATGATGTGAGGAGGGGAGTGGAGGCAGCAGGAAGTCACAGACTGAGAGTTATATAGTGGGAGGAGCAGGGTCCCCAGCAGCACAGAGTATATCAGGAGATGAGTGATGTGTCAGTGAGGACAGGCTGCATGTGACAGGGGCAATGACATGATGTGAGTAGGGGAATGGAGGCAACAGGAAGCCACAGACTGAGAGTTATATAGTGGAAGGAGCAGGGTCCCCAGCAGCACAGAGTATATCAGTAGATGAGTGATGTGTCAGTGAGGACAGGGCTGCATGTGACCGGGGCAGTGACATGATGTGAGGAGGGGAATGGAGGCAGCAGGAAGCCACAGACTGAGAGTTATATAGTAGGAGGAGCAGGATCCCGAGCAGCACAGAGTATATCAGGAGATGAGGGATGTGTCAGTGAGGACAGGGCTGCATGTGACAGTGGCAGTGACATGATGGGAGGAGGGGAATGGAGGCAGCAGGAAGCCACAGACTGAGAGTTATATAGTGGGAGGAGCAGGGTCCCCAGCAGCACAGAGTATATCAGGAGATGAGTGATGTGTCAGTGGGGACAGGGCTGCATGTGACAGGGGCAGTGACATGATGGGAGGAGGGGAATGGAGGCAGCAGGAAGCCACAGACTGAGAGTTATATAGTGGAAGGAGCAGGGTCCCCAGCAGCACAGAGTATATCAGGAGATGAGTGATGTGTCAGTGAGGACAGGGCTGCATGTGACAGGGGCAGTGACATGATGTGAGGAGGGGAATAGAGGCAGCCACAGACTGAGAGTTATATAGTGGGAGGAGCAGTGTCCCTAGCAGCACAGAGTATATCAGGAGATGAGTGATGTGTCAGCGAGGACAGGGCTGCATGTGACAGGGGCAGTGACATGATGTGTGGAGGGGAATGGAGGTAGCAGGAAGCCACAGACTGAGAGTTATATAGTGGGAGGAGCAGGGTCCCCAGCAGCACAGAGTATATCAGGAGATGAGTGATGTGTCAGTGAGGACAGAGCTGCATGTGACAGGGGCAGTGGCATGATGTGAGCAGGGGAATGGGGCAGCAGGAAGTCATAGACTGAGAGTTATATAGTGGGAGGAGCAGGGTCCCCAGCAGCACAGAGTATATCAGGAGATAAGTGATGTGTCAGTGAGGACAGGGCTGCATGTGTCAGGGGCAGTGACATGATGTGAGGAGGGGAATGGAGGCAGCAGGAAGTCACAGACTGAGAGTTATATAGTGGGAGGAGCAGGGTCCCTAGCAGCACAGAGTATATCAGGAGAAGGAGATGAGTGATGTCAGTGAGGACAGGGCTGCATGTGACAGGGGCAGTGACATGATGTGAGGTGGGGAATGGAGGCAGCAGGAAGTCAGACTTTATACGTATTATTGGCAGCTGTATGATAAGTAAGTAGCAGTGCAGAACATGGGGCACAGACACACTCCTGTATAAACACTCCACCTATTTAATGTTTCCACATTTTCTTAGATCATCCTACATTATTTATGAAGTACTGACATGCTACATGGTACTGTACATTAAGGGTGTCAGGCCACCGAGTACATACAATGACATAAAACAGAAAGTAAAGGTGGCTCTGCCCAGGTAAGCTTACACTGATCTAAGGTGAGAATACTTTATCCATAAGGTGATAGAGAAACCATTCTAGCTGCTGCTGGGGACACTGCCTGACCACTGTGCAGCATTATCAGCCACGGGTGACTGGAATTACCACACAGCTACCGGTGGTCTGGAATCAGGAGGCCGTGTGAGGTGGAGACCTAGGGGAAGTCCCTAGGGAAGGCTCTCTCCTCCTCGCTGCCCTGTTATCTGCCAGCTGATTATTTCTTTGGTCTCATTCCCATTGCTGGAAACAGACAGCTATGCCAGTTGTGCTCCATGATATTGGCAGAGCCGCGGTGATCACCAGTGGAAAAGAAATTATAACCGCTGAATTGGCATGGTGTTATATAAACTAACCCCAGTCAGCATTGAGAATAATGCTTATTCCCCCCCGCTGCTAAGACCTGTGAGAAGGGGATTATGCTGCAGGTAGGGCAGAGAGGTGATTACACCAGCAGCTATCATCAATTTATAGGAAGCCACTCAGGGTGACGGTGCTGGGAGCGCGTCCGATTAGTCACCAAGAGCCAATCACATCCCAGGGGGAAGGCAGATGTTACTAGCACCCACCGGCTTCAGTAGGACACAGACAAAAGGCAGCTCGTCTGCAATCAGAACCACAAAAATGAAAGTAATATCTTTGTGGTATCACATGTCTCGGTGAGTTACATGGGCTATAGCGCTCACCTTTGCAATTTGGGCAGATGACGTTTTTTTGAATGGAGAGTTTCCGTGTGGCCCCATTGTATAGATCCTCCAAGGAGACGAAGAGATGATGGGTTACCGTCCTCCCTGAGGAAGGAGCAATGCAATTACAAAACACATTCAATGTAATTCTATAGATGAAGGCCTGCCTTGAGCACAGTACACACACACACACACACACACACACATTATTACAAATAAGAGGGGCTGTCAGAGTTAAAAACAACCAAATCTGACACTTTCTTAAATTAACTCTCATTATAAAACACTATGGTGCCTGCACTTTGCAACCAAACCCAGATAGTTTAGTTTTCTAACCGTAAGCCCACAGCACAGGTGCCATTACCTACACTCCCTTATATACTTACCTCTCCTGTCAGCGCGTGGCCAGGTTCTGGGTGTGCCCCCAAAGAATAGGTTCAATATGTTAATCTGCGTTCCCCCGCCACACCTTCCATCCGCTCGCTCTCCTCTCACCGCGGATTCTCCCCCGCGGTCGTACAGCGATCGCTTGTTGGCATCGGAGAGGACTCTGTATGCTTTCGAGATCTGTTTAAACTACATGAAGGATATGAGGAGTATAAACGGCTTTTCCAAGTTGGATGGGTCAAAACATATTGCTTTACTTATATTGCGCATTTACAGGCGGCTTCAGTATTCCTGACCCGACTAAACTGTCTTCACCCTGCAGGTGAGCATATAGCAAGTGCAGGTCCTTTTACTACAAAACAGAGAACAAATTTTTGCAATACCTCTAGAAAAGGGGAGTCATTATATTAAACCAATAAATCACAAATCTGTGAGACTGATCAGGCACCTATGGATTGTTAGTGTACACAACAGCAGGCCTGGCCAACCTGTGGCTCTCCAGCGGTTTATGAAACTATAGATCCCAGCATGCCTTGCCACAGTTTTAGCACTCCCTAATAGCAAAACTGTAGCAAAGCATGATGGGACTTGTAGTTTTACAACAGCTGGAGAGTCACAGGTTGGCCAGGCCTGTTATACAGCAAGCACAAAACAGATAATGAAAACCGTTCTTATAGTTCGGAGGTATTCAACAGCCAGCTGCTGTGGAACTACACATCCAAGAATGACCCGTCACAGATTTACCATGCACTAATAGCAAAACAGTTGTTAAGCATGGATATCCTTAAAACCTGGACTGTTGGGGGAGGGGAGGAAGGGATTCAATTGTTACTCTGATTGGGCACACATACTATGGGCGGATTTTACATCAGTAGACTATTGAAGTATTTATCTTTTTCATTCTTAATTCAAGAGATCTCAGAAAATAACATTTTTCAATATCACTTTACTCATTTTGTACTCCTGGTGTATGAAAACATTTTTATTTTATTTTTATAAAATTACATATAATAAAAAATTTTTACACGAGAAATTCATTCCATTTTCATTTCTTGAACCCCAGCACACTCTTCTTATACAGTAACGGCCTACATACTCTGTTCATAGCCGATCCGCATGACCGCTTCCAGAACGCAGCGCTCTCTTCCAGGAAACTAGCCGCATTGTCAGCAAGCATCCCTCCCTCCGGCCGGCCGCAGGACAGAAGCTAAATGAGGTCCGTACTTATAAATTACATTCAGCCCTGACAGAGAGATCAATGTGGACCCCTGTATTAGCAATGGATTGGAGAAGCAGAACACAAAGTCTATGCCGATAAGTGATAAGGGTCAGCTACCTTTTCACCTGCGTCGGGGTTCTTATCGGGGTGGTATTTCAAAGCCAGCCTTCTGAACGCCCGTTTTACATCGTCTGGGGTAGCGGTTGGCGGCAGGCCCAGTAGGTCGTAATACATTGTTTCTTTCACCATTTTCTGCAGAAACATAGGTAGATTTGTAGTTAGTACATAACAGCAGAGTTTCCTTCAGCAATCTGTGGGCTCCTCCACCAGCGGGTTATGTGATAGTATATACAGCTTTACATCATTTTAGATGGAAGTAGAACCTAGGGCTAGATTTAATGGGCAGCGGCTATTGCAAGCAGCCATGGTTTTGACCACAATATTTTTAAAACCACAATATAATATGTAAAACCAGACGGGTTTTGCGTTTATTATTTTGCCAGTTTAAATTTCAGGGACGAAACTCCTGAGAATCGTTGTAAGCACTTAGTAAATCTATCCCCTCGCTTCCAATCATATCATTCCAGAGCCAACACGAGATCTCAAGCAGACCTATGTGATAAACACAATGTTCTGCACACGATGCTGCATAAATGGTAATATTTGGATTGCATCACCATGACGCATTTCGCACTAAATTGCATGCTCAACTGAAGATATCCAGGAGGGGTCCATGCTCTCCCAGGGGGTCAAGGACAACTGCCCGAAATTCCTGCTTCTCCTGGACCCTCCGTCAGAATTGCCAAAAGGCTACAGAAGTATTGTGGCAGAATTGCTGCAAAATGCGTTGCTGCTTAATTGCTTGATATTCTTGCAGACAAAATCTGACACCAGCAGCTGCTCATACCACTTTCAGACATTTTATGCCCTGGCTTCAAGCTGGGATTTTCACCCCGGTCTTTTGCACAAAGACCCCCTTTCATGCGACACCTCATACCCGGGAAATTCCCGGGCCAACCCCTTCCAGACATAAGCCGGGTCTGCCCTGGCATTCTACAAGCCAAGCTCCTTTCATGTCACGCTCACACACGCTTTCACAATCACACACCCCTTCTCCATGGGCAGCGTCTCTGTAGCTAGTGTGCGCCAGCTGCTTCTGCACGCTGCCGTACGGAACGGACGCCTCGTTCCAAGCCATCAGGTACTCAGTCTTCACCTCTTGCTACATGGGCTGCCAAACATTGACTTCTCTCCCCGGATCCAGCACTGTCAGTATGTGTTTGCTATTGTAGAGAGGACACCCCTCCCCCCCTGAACGGTCAATCAGTTCATTCGAGATGCGCAAGTCTCGGGTACAACCCTGGTCGATTGTAGGGGTGCAGGATCCAGAACGGTAAATCCAGGTAAACCCGCTTTGACATAAAGTGGAGCAGGGTTGATGCGCGTCCACGGCCAAAAACGCAGGATTTTGTCTTATGTCTGAACGGAATCCTGCATTTGCAGATTATAGTTTAATATTAAGTCACATTTTAATATTTTCTATAGCATACACAATATAAAATATATATGCACTAATAACTGTATTTATTATTCCAGTTCACAGTGATAAAAGGTGCAAAAGTGAATTAGTGAAACTGCTCACACTGTCTCGCCAGGCCTGGATTTCTAGAAAGGTCACTTATGCCAAGGCTAGAACAGCAGGTACGGCAATATACACATTCTACAGGTTAATATTGTTAGTTTACCTTTATTTGTCCCCTACTGTGAGCAGTTAGGGCACGGTGTAGAGTGGCATATGGCCTCATATAGTACATTCGGTTACATCATAGGAGCGCGTGGAATCCGGTAGCTGGCCAGGCTATGTGGGCTCTGTAATGGTGGTGTAAAAAAGGACACCTGTGCCTAGTATAATAGTATTTGTCAGGCGCATTAAAGGTAGCTGCAGTGTTTCACACAAACATCCTGTGTGCCGCACAAAACATTATAATAATAAAACCCACAACATTCCCAAACTGGCAACGCTTCTACTACTGATTCTATTAACAGGCCGCATAGAGCGTTAATAATCAGTGATGGGAACGAAGGGTGTACTTACCGGATATTTATCATGCAGGCGGCTCACACACAATCTAATGACACGTCTTTCTAGCTAGCAATTTATGGTCAATGGCAGAATCAGCATTTCAGTATCAAAACTGCGCCCATTTCCGACACACTGCTTACAACCAGTATTCTCCTATACTGGCCGAGCCGACCATCTGTACATATCCAAGATAAGAGATGGACCCAGAAGGCCCGGGCCATCTGCCAGTACCTGGAGATCTACCATCTGTACTTAGCAGAGGTCAGCCTCCCCGAGGTCCCGTACTTAGCAGAGGTCAGCCTCCCCGAGGTCCCGTACTTAGCAGAGGTCAGCCTCCCCGAGGTCCCGTACTTAGCAGAGGTCAGCCTCCCCGAGGTCCCGTACTTAGCAGAGGTCAGCCTCCCCGAGGTCCCGTACTTAGCAGAGGTCAGCCTCCCCGAGGTCCCGTACTTAGCAGAGGTCAGCCTCCCCGAGGTCCCGTACTTAGCAGAGGTCAGCCTCCCCGAGGTCCCGTACTTAGCAGAGGTCAGCCTCCCCGAGGTCCCGTACTTAGCAGAGGTCAGCCTCCCCGAGGTCCCGTACTTAGCAGAGGTCAGCCTCCCCGAGGTCCCGTACTTAGCAGAGGTCAGCCTCCCCGAGGTCCCGTACTTAGCAGAGGTCAGCCTCCCCGAGGTCCCGTACTTAGCAGAGGTCAGCCTCCCCGAGGTCCCGTACTTAGCAGAGGTCAGCCTCCCCGAGGTCCCGTACTTAGCAGAGGTCAGCCTCCCCGAGGTCCCGTACTTAGCAGAGGTCAGCCTCCCCGAGGTCCCGTACTTAGCAGAGGTCAGCCTCCCCGAGGTCCTGTACTTATCAGAGACCAGTCTCCCCGAGGTCCTGTACTTAGCAGAGGTCAGTCTCCCCGAGGTCATGAGCTTCCAGATGTACAAACATAGTGTTTCAGGGACAATGGCAGAGTACAACAGAGTATAATACACAGCCAGGCCTGGCAACTACAAGGACTGTAATAGTGTGTATACATAAACTGGTAGAAATGAATGGTACTCCCGCAGCATGGGCTATGCCTGGCTGTTCTGTACTGCCCAATGCACGGAGTGCAGTCAGCATCCCAGTGCCCTGGATGACTGCGGTCAGGTGACCAACACTGGAATCCTAACACCAGTCATAATACCGGCGCCGGAACCCCGACCAAGGCATCCTAAAGTTAAGTAATGGGGTGAAAGTTAGGGTCCAGGTGGGCTTTAGGGATAGGCACCAGAGGGGGAGAGACGTGTTAGCAGTAGCTTCCACCCCCTGGGATTAGTTGTAGCCAACACCCCGTATCCTTATCCCTAGCCACCACCCCAGGCGGGTTAGAGAGTGGTTAATTAATAACCCCGTCCCCTGTCAGCGTTCTGAAAGTCGGGATGCCGCGGTCGGTCAGGTGAGGGCTGTCTTGCTCCAAGACAGCCCTCTCTCTCTCAAAGTTCCAGGGATAAAATGTGTCGGGTTACGGCTTGTTGAACTACAACACAATTAGCTTATCTGTGGGGTTTTAAATAATCTAATGAATAAATAAATAAATAAATAAATGCACTAAGGATAAATAAATGCACTATAGCTTTTTCATAATATATATTATGAAGAAAATCTGCATTAAAATTGAAACATTGAAAAACCGTGGTGGTTTTGTGGGTTTATTTTCTCCACTAAAGCCCTGAGTGCAACAACTACTAGTGCATATGTTCCACTACATCCCTGTCCATTACCACTGTCTGCGTTACCATCACTACATCCCAGTCCATTACCACTGTCTGCGTTACCATCACTACATCCCTGTCCATTACCACTGTCTGCGTTACCATCACTACATCCCTGTCCATTACCACTGTCTGCGTTACCATCACTACATCCCTGTCCATTACCACTGTCTGTGTTACCATCACTACATTTACCAGACACTCGGGTGCATAAAATGATCACCACTGAGGATTGGGATTGGTTCCAGGGAGCGGTCTGTCCTAACCACAGCTGATTAAATTACAATTCTTGTCTGCCACGTGCCTTGACCATGGCTGGAGACCCCTACTATTCTCATGTACTGCCAGCCATGACCGCGGTTGATGAAGTCTTACTATTCTTGCCTGCACTGATCCCAGTTGTTGACCCCTACTATTATCATCTGCCCTGAACACGTTTGGTGAACCCTACTATTATCATCTGCCGCTTGCCCTGACCACAGCTGTTGGCCCCTGCTATTACTGTTTAGTCGCCTGCCCTGACCATGGTTGGTGACCACTACTATTCTGTTTGTCATGTGTATTTTGGATTATACCTTACTGTATGATATTGTATGCACCAGCTTACTTATATAAACCTATACCATAACATAAGACATGGGGGCAACTGAATACCATGGACCATATACAACTCTGTAGAGTAACAGGTGCTGATATAGGTGAAAATTGCAGGCCAGATAGTAGATCTCTATCTGGCCTAGAGAGGCCTGTCCTAATGCTTGATCATAGTGAGCCCCTCCTGCTCCTGCTGGTCAGTGGGTACCAGGCCGTACAGACTGTGCTGTTACACTTGCCAGCACAGTCCAGATCACTCCTGATTGGCTACCCTCTAAGTAGGTAAGCCAGAAGACATTCCCGACTGGATTCCAGACTAATGAGTGGGCGGATTTTTACCAGCATTTTTTTATTTTTATTTCACTTGAATTGCATACCCGCCATCTGCAAAAAAAACCCCCCAAAACAAACCAAGATGGCGCTGCAAAAAAACAAACAAACCAAAACAAACCAAGATGGTGGTTTCAAGCCATGTAGTTGACAGTTTTGCATATGCCGAGTGTAAATTCACCTACAATAGAAATGGATGCACGCAGGCACGGGCGACACCGAGTCATATGCATTTTATTGCCACCCTAGACACCAGGGAGCACAAGCCTATTAGAAGGAGACTACATTGCACCAAAAGTCCAAACTGCACTGATGATTAGCAGCAAGCCAAGTGTATGTACACACACTATACACACTTGTAACGTCAATGTAACAAGAGGTCTCCTATCTAACAGCCATTTAATCTCCTGACCCTCTGCCGTTAGGTAGTAAGAGGTGGGTTAGCCGGGGTCAATCCACGTCTAATCCTTTCTAGAAAATTCCCCAAAGCGTCGCCCAGTTCCTGAGTGTCATACCATGCTTACCCTGTGGGGGAGCCTCAGCCCTGACCAGCACCAATATAAACACACAGCACAGGGGAGGAGGAGGGGGCAGGAAAACTTTTCTTAGAAGTCTGCAAAACAACCTGCAAGTGGCAGAGGAGATGTGTCACCTCCCAGCTGTGTGCAGTGTTACATAGGGTCACACTGCAATACAGAGCTATGCAGATGTCAGCATCACAAGTGCAGGGACAGGAGACTGCCTAGCAGGAAATTGCACATACACAGAGCTGAGGGCAATACATGGTGGCTGTGATGTGCAATGATCTCTGTGCAAGAAGTCTCAGATGAGTATATATATATATATATATATATATATATATATATATATATATATATATATATATATATATATATATACACACACACACATATATCTATATCCCAATTCAGCTCTAATGCAAGGGCTTGGCTTATTATGCATTGCTTTATTAATTTTTTTACGTGCATCCCATCTGCACAATAACAATATACAATTATGTATATACACATGATACAGTAATAACTGAGACACACACGTATATGTGGATAATATAATGCTGTTGAGTAAACACAATCAGATCAGACCTGTGCTGAGAAATAATGTGCATCACAAGTGTACCTGGAGAGAGTGCTAGCTCTTGGGATCAACCCTCACACAGCTTATGAAGGAGCCCAAGAGCTAGCACTCTAACCTCTCCCCCTGTAACCAGCCCAACCGATATAACCATGCACTGCATGAGACTGAGACCAGGGCAGGCTCTCAACTGACAGTTATCAAGTATACTCTACATGCACATAGGTCACATTACTAAGAGATAGATAGATATTATATACATACATACATACATACATACACACACGCTATAGGCTGCAACCTACCTGTAATGGGACCCCCGGCCAGCTGTATGCTACCGCTGTCTCCCTGCGCTGCACACACGTCACACTAATGCAATGTACTAAGCAGCGTCTTACTACTGCCGGTACTATCCCTTTAATTCCTCTCCGAACTCTCTGGAAGCCCAGACACGCCCCTCCACAGCCGAAACCACGCCCACAGCCCTACGGACTCATTCACAAGCCCGCGACGGTAACCACGCCTTTCTTGCTATTTGCATGGCTGGCCACGCCCCCTCACAATTCATTCACCCAGCCTCTCGGAAAGCTCTGGAAGCGAGTCCACGCCCCTCCAGCCCGGGTAAGCCGCGCCTACTTCTTAGATCAGCCAATAACGGGGAGGAACGATGACGTAACGCCCACTCACTGTTTTATCGCGGAAGCCCGTGTGGCGCGTTCTAATCTCCCGGTTTTCCTTTCGAACGCGAAGCCGCTGGAAGCAGAGGGGCCCTCCCTGACTGTGTGCACGTACAGTGACTGACAGCACAGCCACGCCCATTTGTACACTCCCCCCCTCCCCAAAGCCCCGCCCCTCTGCCAATGCATCACGTGTTAGATGTGTATTGAGATCTCCCTAGACAGAGATACAAGAATCTCATTCAATATTATGTAGCCCATAGAACTACAGCAATCACGTGACAGTACATCACACAGAAGAAGCTGGTGTGTCCTTGACAACTTCAGTGCAAAAAAAGCGGTAGTACTCCAGCACCTGGGAGTACTTCCCATTGCACGTGATTCTGAGTCGCGTGCAGAAGTGCATTGGTGCTCACGCCTTATGCAAATGCTGCTGCAGAGCCACACCATGGAACAGGGACGGGAATCGCCTGGGTGTGCACATGAAAAGGGGGCGCAGACCCTACCCGCAGGAGCGTGCCGCGAGTCAGGGGGGCTCGGCCTTCCTGGCTCTCCGTGTGACAGGACCGGCCCATCTGGCATTTGCCATAGAAATTTGCAGCTAATTGCATTTAATCAAATATAGGGGTCTATTTACTAAGCCTTGGATGGAGATAAAGTCGCTGGAGATAACGCACCAGCCAATCAGCTCCTAACTGTCATGTCACAGGCTGGGTTTTAAAAATGACAGGAGCCGATTATCTCCAGCGACTTCATCTCCAGCCAAGGCGACTATCTTAGGGAATATTGAGATGTCCCTATTGTGATTTGTCAGTGTGTATATACAGGGTGTTAAAGTCACTGTGTACTTATGTATATATATTTTTCTCTGACGTCCTAGTGGATGCTGGGAACTCCGTAAGGACCATGGGGAATAGCGGCTCCGCAGGAGACTGGGCACATCTAAAGAAAGCTTTAGGACTAGCTGGTGTGCACTGGCTCCTCCCCCTATGACCCTCCTCCAAGCCTCAGTTAGATTTCTGTGCCCGACGAGAAGGGTGCACACTAGGGGCTCTCCTGAGCTTCTTAGTGAAAGTTTTAGTTTAGGTTTGTTATTTTCAGTGAGACCTGCTGGCAACAGGCTCACTGCATCGAGGGACTAAGGGGAGAAGAAGCGAACTCACCTGCGTGCAGAGTGGATTGGGCTTCTTAGGCTACTGGACATTAGCTCCAGAGGGACGATCACAGGTTCAGCCTGGATGGGTCCCGGAGCCGCGCCGCCGGCCCCCTTACAGAGCCAGAAGAGCGAAGAGGTCCGGAAAAATCGGCGGCAGAAGACGATCCTGTCTTCAGATAAGGTAGCGCACAGCACCGCAGCTGTGCGCCATTGCTCTCAGCACACTTCACACTCCGGTCACTGAGGGTGCAGGGCGCTGGGGGGGGCAGCGCCCTGAGACGCAATAAATCGATAAAAACCTTATATGGCTAAAATAAATGCATCACATATAACTCCTGGGCTATATGGATGCATTTAACCCCTGCCAAAACATACAGAAAAAGGATGATAAGGACGCCGAGAAAGGGGCGGAGCCTATCTCCTCAGCACACTGGCGCCATTTTCCCTCACAGCTCAGTTGGAGGGAAGCTCCCTGGCTCTCCCCTGCAGTCACTACACTACAGAAAGGGGTTAAAAAAGAGAGGGGGGCACAAATTAGGCGCAGTATAAACAATACAGCAGCTATAAAGGGAAAAACACTTATATAAGGTTATCCCTGTATATATATAGCGCTCTGGTGTGTGCTGGCAAACTCTCCCTCTGTCTCCCCAAAGGGCTAGTGGGGTCCTATCCTCTATCAGAGCATTCCCTGTGTGTGTGCTGTGTGTCGGTACGTTTGTGTCGACATGTATGAGGAGAAAAATGATGAGGAGACGGAGTAGAGTGTCTGTAATAGTGTTGTCACCCCCTAGGGGGTCGACACCTGAGTGGATGTACTGTTGAAATTGCGTGACAGTGTCAGCTTTGTATAAAAGACAGTGGTTGACATGAGACAGCCGGCTACTCAGCTTGTGCATGTCCAGACGTCTCATACAGGGGCCCTAAAGCGCCCGTTACCTCAGATACAGACGCCGACACGGGTACTGACTCCTGTGTCGACGGTGAAGAGACAACCGTGATTTCCAATAGGGCCACACATTGCATGATTGAGGCAATGGAAAAAGTTTACACTTTTCTGATAATATGAATACCACCAAAAAAAGGGGTATTATGTTTGGTGAGGAAAAACTTCCTGTAGTTTTCCTGAATCTGAGAAATAAAATGAGGTGTGTGATGATGCGTGGGTTTCCCCCCGATAACAATTGATAATTTCTAAAAAGTTATTGGCAGTATACCTTTTCCCGCCAGAGGTTAGGGTGCGTTGGGAAACACCCCCTAGGGGGGATAAGGCGCTCACACGCTTGTAAGAACAAGGGCTCTACCCTCTCTTGAGATGGCCGCCCTTAAGGATCCTGCTGATAGAAAGCAGGAGCGTATCCTAAAATGTATTTACACCATACTGGTGTTATACTGCGACCAGCAATCGCCTCAGCCTGGATGTGCAGTGCTGGGTTGGCGTGGTCGGATTCCCTGACTGGAAATATGATATCCTAGATAAGGACAGTATATTATTGCCTATAGAGCAATTAAAAGATGCATTTCTATATATGCATGATGCACAGCGGAATATTTGCCGACTGGCATCAAGTATAAGTGCGTTGTCCAATTATTCCAGTAAAGTGGTCAGGTGATGCGGATTCCAAACGGCATTTGGAAGTATTGCCTTAAAAGAGGGGATGTACCCCAGGTCGCCTCTCAAAATAAGACGCCGTATTATCAGGCGCAGTCCTGGTTGGCAAGCGGACAAAAGGGTTCCTTTTTTCTGCTCGTGACAGAGGGAGAGGAAAATGGCTGCAGAGATCAGCCAGTTCCAAGGAACAGAAACCCTTTTCCGCCTCTGCCAAGCCCTCAGTATGACGCTAGGGCTTTACAAGTTCAGGCACGGTGGGGTCCCGTTCTCAATGAATTTCAGTGCGCAGTGGGCTCACTCGCAAGTAGACCCCTGGATCCTTCAGATAATATTTCAGGGGTACAAATTGGAATTCGAGACGTATTCCCCTCGCCGTTTCCAAAAGTCTGTTTTACTGACGTCTCCCGCTGACAGGGAGGCAGTTTTGGAAGCCATTCACAAGCTGTATTCCCAGCAGGTGATAATCAAGGTACCCCTCCTGCAACAGGGAACGGGGTATTATTCCACACTATTGTGGTACCGAAGCCAGACGGCTCGGTGAGACCGATTTTAAAATCTAAAATCTAAAATCTTTGAACACTTGCATACAGAGGTTCAAATTCAAAATTGAGTCACTCAGAGCAGTGATTGCAAACCTGGAAGAAGGGGACTACATGATGTCTCGGGACATCAAGGATGCTTACCTTCATGTCAAAATTTACCCTTCTCACCAAGGGTATTTCAGGTTATGGTACAGAACTGTATCAGTTCGGACGCTGCCGTAGGGATGGTCCACGGCACCCCGGGTCTTTACTGAAGTAATGACCGAAATGATGAAATTCCTTCGAAGGAAGGGAATTTTAGTTATCCTTTACTTGGACGATTCCCTGATAAGGGTAAGATCCAGGGAACAGTTGGAGATCGGTGTAGCACTATATCAAGTAGTGTTGCGGCAGCACGATTGGATTCTCAATATTCCAAAATCGCAGCTGGTTCCGACGACTTGTCTTCTGTTCCTAGGGATGATCCTGGACACAGTCCAGAAAGAAGGTGTTTCTCCCGGAGGAGAAAGCCAGGGAGTTATCCGAGCTAGTCAGGAACCTCCTAAAACCGAACCAAGTCTCAGTGCATCAATGCAAAAGGGTTCTGGGTAAAAATGGTGGCTTCCTACGAAGCAATCCCATTCGGCAGATTCCACGCACAGTGGAACCTACTGGACAAATGGTCCGGGTCGCATCTTCAGATGCTTCAGCGGATAACCCTGTCACCAGGGACAAGGGTATCCCTCCTGTGGTGGTTGCAGAGTGCTCATCTTCTAGAGGGCCGCAGATTCGGCATTCGGGACTGGGTCCTGGTGGCCATGGATGCCAGCCTGCGAGGCTGGGGAGCAGTCACACAGGGAAGGAATTTCCAGGGCTTATGGTCAAGCCTGGAGACATCTCTTCATATAAACATTCTGGAGCTAAGGGCCATTTACAATGCCCTAAGTCAAGCGAAACCCCTGCTTCAGGGTCAGGCGGTATTGATCCAATCGGACAACATCACGTCAGTCGCCCACGTAAACAGACAGGGCGGCACGAGAAGCAGGAGGGCAATGGCAGAAGCTGCAAGGATTTTCGCTGGGCGGAAAATCATGTGATAGCACTGTCAGCAGTGTTCATTCCGGGAGTGGACAACTGGGAAGCAGACTTCCTCAGCAGACACGACCTTCACCCGGGAGAGTGGGGACTTCACCCAGAAGTCTTCCACCTGATTGTAAACCGTTGGGAAAAACCAAAGGTGGACATAATGGCGTCCCGTCTAAACAAAACTAGACAGATATTGCGCCAGGTCAAGGGACCCTCAGGCAATAGCGGTGGACGCTCTGGTAACACCGTGGGTGTACCAGTCAGTGTATGTGTTCCCTCCTCTGCCTCTCATACCAAAAGTACTGAGAATCATAAGAAGGAGAGGAGTAAGAACTATACTCGTGGTTCCGGATTGGCCAAGAAGGACTTGGTATCCGGAACTTCAAGAGATGCTCACGGACGAACCGTGGCCTCTACTTCTAAGAAAGGACCTGCTCCAGCAGGGGCCTTGTCTGTTCCAAGACTTACCGCGGCTGCGTTTGACGGCATGGCGGTTGAACGCCGGATCCTGAAGGAAAAAGGCATTCCAGATGAAGTCATCCCTACCCTGGTCAAGGCCAGGAAGGACGTAACCGCAAAACATTATCACCGCATTTGGCGAAAATATGTTGCGTGGGGTGAGGCCAAGAAGGCCCCTACAGAGGAATTTCAACTGGGTCGTTTCCTCCATTTCCTGCAAACAGGACTGTCTATGGGCCAAAAATTAGGGTCCATTAAGGTTCAAATTTCGGCCCTGTCGATTTTCTTCCAAAAAGAACTGGCTTCAGTGCCTGAAGTTCAGACATTTGTAAAAGGGGTACTGCATATACAGCCTCCTTATGTGCCTCCAGTGGCACCTTGGGATCTCAATGTTGTGTTGAGTTTCCTAAAGTCACATTGGTTTGAACCACTCACCACTGTGGACTTAAAATATCTCACATGGAAGTGACGAGTTAGCCCTGGCTTCAGCCAGGCGTGTGTCAGAATTGGCGGGTTTATCATATAAAAGCCCTTACTTAATATTTCATTCTGACAGGGCAGAATTGAGGACTTGTCCTCAATTTCTACCTAAGGTGGTTTCTGCATTTCACATGAACCAACCTATTGTGGTACCTGCGGCTACTAAGGACTTGGAGGATTCCAAGTTGCTTGACGTGGTCAGGGCCCTGAAAATATATGTTTCCAGGACGGCTGGAGTCAGAAAATCTGACTCGCTGTTTATCCTGTATGCACCCAACAAACTGGGTGCTCCTGCTTCTAAGCAGACGATTGCTCGTTGGATTTGTAGTACAATTCAGCTTGCACATTCTGTGGCAGGCCTGCCACAGCCAAAAATCTGTAAATGCCCACTCCACAAGGAAGGTGGGCTCATCTTGGGCAGCTGCCCGAGGGGTCTCGGCTTTACAACTTTGCCGAGCAGTTACTTGGTCAGGAGCAAATACGTTTGTAAAATTCTACAAATTTGATACCCTGGCTGAGGAGGACCTGGAGTTCTCTCATTCGGTGCTGCAGAGTCATCCGCACTCTCCCGCCCGTTTGGGAGCTTTGGTATAATCCCCATGGTCCTTACGGAGTTCCCAGCATCCACTAGGACGTCAGAGAAAATAAGAATTTACTTACCGATAATTCTATTTCTCGTAGTCCGTAGTGGATGCTGGGCGCCCATCCCAAGTGCAGATTGTCTGCAATACTGGTACATGATTATTGTTACCAAAAAATTCGGGTTATTGTTGTAGTGAGCCATCTTTTCTAGAGGCTCCTCTATTATCATGCTGTTAACTGGGTTCAGATCACAAGTTGTACAGTGTGATTGGTGTGGCTGGTATGAGTCTTACCCGGGATTCAAAATCCTTCCTTATTGTGTACGCTCGTCCGGGCACAGTATCCTAACTGAGGCTTGGAGGAGGGTCATAGGGGGAGGAGCCAGTGCACACCAGGTGATCCTAAAGCTTTCTTTAGATGTGCCCAGTCTCCTGCGGAGCCGCTATTCCCCATGGTCCTTACGGAGTTCCCAGCATCCACTACGGACTACGAGAAATAGAATTATCGGTAAGTAAATTCTTATTATTTATTTATTATTTATTTATTAACAGTTTCTTACATAGCGCAGCATATTCCGTTGCGCTTTACAATTAGAACAACAGTAATAGAACAAAACTGGGTAAAAACAGACATATATAGAGGTAGGAGGGCCCTGCTCGCAAGCTTACAATCTATAGGGAAATAGGCATAGATACACAAGGATAGATGCTACCTATTGCATAATGGTCCACCAGATTGCTAGGTTCTTAATGGGTTGTATGATGATACCCCACAAAGTTATCCAAGTGTCAGGAGGGTGTGAGACTAAAGAAAGACAAGATATGTGATGTTATGAATATTCTACAGAGGATGTAATTAGATTGGGAAGCACTGAAGGTTATGTGGGTGGGTCTGGAATTTGATAGGCTTGTCTGAAGAGGTGAGTTTTCAGGGAACATTTAAAGGTTTGGAGACTAGAGGCGAGTCTTACTGTGCGTGGGAGGGCATTCCACAGAGTGGGTGAAGCCCGGATAAAGTCCTGTAATTTTGAGTGTGAACAAGTAATGCGTGTGGATGAGAGACGTAGATCTTGTGCAGAGCGGAGAGGTCGGGTAGGGAGATATTTTGAGATGAGTGAAGAGATGTATGTTGGTGCAGTTTGGTTAATAGCCTTGTATGTGAGTAAAAGTATTTTATATTTGATACGGTAGAATACCGGTAACCAATGGAGGGACTGACAGAGCGGATCTGCAGACGATGAACGTCTGGCAAGGAAGATTAGCCTTGCAGCTGCATTCAAAATGGATTGTAGTGGTGAGAGCCTATGTTTGGGAAGACCGGTCAGGAGACTATTACAATAATCAATGCGGGAGATAATGAGAGCATGGATTAGAGTTTTTGCTGTGTCTTGTGTAAGATAAGGGCGTATTTTGGATATGTTTCTTAGATGTATGTAACATGATCTTGAGACAGATTGAATGTGGGTAACAAAGGACAGTTCAGAGTCAAGAATGACACCTAGGCAGCGAGCTTGTGGGGTAGGGGGGATTGCAGAGTTCTCAACAGTGATAGAGATATCAGATTGGTAGCTACTATTGGCCGGTGGAAATATAATTAATTCTGTTTTGGAAATATTAAGTTTGAGGTGGCGAGATGTCATCCAAGATGAAATGGCAGAAAGGCATTCAGTGACACGGCCCAATACAGATGGTGACAAATCAGGGGAGGATAGGTAGATTTGAGTATCATCCGCATACAGATTTTACTGAAATCCGAAAGAGTTGATTAGTTTGCCAAGAGATGTGGTATAGATAGAGAAAAGCAGAGGACCTAGGACTGAGCCTTGCGGTACTCCAACTGAGAGAGGTAGCGAAGTAGAGGTGGAATCAGAGAAACGAACACTGAAGGAGCGATTAGATAGGTAGGATGAGAACCAAGAAAGGGCTGTGTCCTGAATACCTAGGGATTGTAGTGTTTGTATGAGAAGAGAGTGGTCAACAGTGTCAAAAGCAGCAGAGAGATCAAGGAGAATAAGGAGAGAGAAATGTCCTTTAGATTTAGCAGTGACCAAATCATTCACTACCTTAGTCAGTGCTGTCTCTGTGGAGTGTTGGGCACGAAATCCTGACTGAAGTGGGTCCAGTAGGCTGTGTGAGTTAAGAAAGTGTGTGAGGCGAGTGTAGGCAAGTCTCTCCAGTAGCTTGGAGGGGCATGGGAGCTGAGAGATGGGACGGTAGTTAGAGAGAGAGTTCGGGTCAGAGTTTTGTTTTTTTCAGAATGGGAGTAATCACTGCATGCTTGTATAGAGAAGGAAAGATACCAGTAGACAGGGAGAGATTACAGATTTTCGTTAAGGTTGGGATGAGCACAGTAGACAGAGCTTTACTAATTTGTGAGGGTATAGAGTCAAGGGGAGAGGTATTAGAGTAGGCAGATGAAAAGAGTGCAGATACTTCATTTGTAGGATCAAATAAAGAGAAGGTATCAGAGGGTTCAGGCAGGGAATTGAGCAGGTCACTTGCTGTGGAAGAGCATACCATTTCATTTCGGATCTTGTCAATCTTGTCCTTGAAATAGGAAGCAAGATCTTGCGCACTGACAGTGGCTGGTGGGTTAGGTGAGGGAGGGACAAGAAGTGATTTAAATGTATTAAAAAGTCGCTTGGGGTTAGAGGCTTGAGCAGAGATGAGAGATTGAAAATATGTTTGTTTGGCAGTGTCCAGAGCAGTACGATAAGAGTGGTAGGTGGTCTTATATGTGAGAAAGTCACTTGAACTACGAGATTTACGCCACTGGCGTTCAACTTTTCTTGAGAGTTTTTGTAAGTGTCTAGTGTATTTAGAGTGCCACGGTTGACATCTAAGTCTACGTGGAGTGTGATGGGTAGCTGGAGCCACTTCATCAAGTGCTGTTACTAGAGTTTGGTTAAGGTGTGACACAGCAGTCTCTGGAGAGGTGAATGTAGAAATTGGTGAAAGCAGTGGTTGCAGAGAGGTAGATAGTTGTTGAAAATGAATAGCGTTAATATTTCTGTGGGTAAGAGGTGTCCTTGTAGACTTTAGGGACATGGAGTTTGAAGTAATGGAGGAGAGCATGCATGTGATAAGGTTGTGATCTGAGAGAGGGAAAGGAGTGTTAGTGAGTTCAGAAACAGAGCATAGTCTGGTGAATACAAGATCAAGGCAGTGGCCCTCCTGATGAGTAGGGGAGTCAGTCCATTGGGAGAGGCCAAGAGAGGAGGTTATATATATTTATGTATATATATTATATTAACACACGTTTCAATGGGTGTAGTATCTTATGCCGGCGCTTAATGCTGGGCGCCGGGGTCCCCACCGCCGGCATGCAGTCAGCAGGGTGAGTGCAAAAGAGCCCCCTGCGGGCTGCACTCGTCGCGCTGCGGGCATGGTGGGGCGCTATGCGTGCCACACTATTCTCCCTCCAGGGGCGGCGTGGATACCCCAAGTGTGAGAATAGTTGTCAGTATGCCGGCTGTGGGAATTCGGTATGGTGAGCGCCGGGATCCTGACGGACGGCATATCAAATGCCAACCGTTTCAATATATAATACATGATGTAAACACGAATGGTAATTATAAACAATGTTGAAAATGACCGCCGTTATCGTCCAGACAGGCTTGGATCCTTTCTATTCTGTTTCTAAACACCTCTATATACTGTACATAAGTGCACAGTGACTTTCCGAACAAAATATGGGGTCTTTACATAAAGCAGTGAAAACAGTGGAGAAGTGAAGCAGTGGAGAAGTTGCCCATGGCTGTCACGAACCGGTCTCTCACCTTTGCGGGTTCTGGGGTTCATCCGTTGCCAGTGCGGTTGCTCGCGGTGCTGTGCGCCCGTGTGGGGACACGGCGTGATCAATGGCACAGGTAATGCAGAGTCTGGGAACTGTGAGTGCGGGGACCAAATGGCCTAAGGCACTGCGGTGTGTCTGCTGTATAGGAGGTGGCCATGTTGGAGACCAAATAGCTAATACTGAGCACTTGTGAAAACACCTGTGGGCAGGTGTAAGCCAATCCCGTGCTTGTGCTGCCTTTAAGTAGGCTGGGATTATGTTACTCTGGGCCAGTGCTTTGTTGTATCAAAGCTGTGCTCTAGCTCTGAGCTCTCTCCGTGCATTCCTGTGTGATTCCCGTGGTCCAGATATCGCCTCCGTTCCCAGAGGTCCGTCTGCAGCCTTCACTGCTGAAAGATCCACCGGCTCTCCGCTGTGCTGTCAGTTAATTGCACTCCTATTGGAAATAGTTGGATTCCCAGTGTCCTGCATGAGGTTACCTTGTCAGTCTGCCTATCATTCAAAGTCTGGAGGATTCTGTTTCTCTCAGCTGTTCGTTTGTTCAACTCTGCATTTAACCCATTCATCACCTTGTCTTCTACTACAGTTTCACAGTGATCTCCGGAACCCGCAAGTAACCCAATTCAGTACTTTTATTTGCTATGTTGTCATTACAAGGATAATTCATCACAGTCTCTCAGTTAACCCTCAAAACTCCATTGCAAATCCTTACAGTTATCTCTTCATGTCTGCATTATCCAGTTAATCACATTCTGCAGTTCAGCATCAAAGCTTGTTTATATTTGCTATGTTGTCATAACAAGGATAATTCTTCACAGTCTCTCAGTTAACTCTCAAAACTCCATTGCAAATCCTTACAGTTATCTCTTCATGTCTGCATTATCCAGTTAATCACATTCTGCAGTTCAGCATCAAAGCTTGTTTATATTTGGACAATCCAACATTTATTCATCAGCTTGTTTTGCATATGTTTCCATGAACATTTCTTTTATTTATTTTTGAGTTTTCTCTTGCATATTATTCCTGCAATACTTCAGTATAATATGATGATTAACAACTTGTCAGTTAACTCTTTACTGAATTGTTATTTTGAATAAATATATGAATCAGAACTTTCTTCGTCCTCCCTGCTTTCTTCATAGCCCAGCACCTACACCTGTGGTTGGTCCCGGGTTAATGGATTCACAAAAACACCCGGGCCTGACAGTAAGCACTGGCCACATGGATCCATCAAGTGACCAATTCGCAGGAGGCGGTGCTACGTCAGATATCCTTTCCCGTCTGGAAAACCAGGAGTCTATACAGACACAAATAGTGCAGTTTCTGCAAACTATGGCAGACCGTTTAGAGACTCTTCATACAGCTATTAAAACGTCTCAAGTTCAGATTCCAACTCCGGTTGTCCCAGTTACCACAACAGCTTCTCCTGTGATGCTGCCTACGTCCCGCTTGCAGTTACCCTCTCCAAGTAAGTTTGACGGGACTCCAAAACTTTGCAGAGGATTCCTGAATCAATGCGAGATCCAGTTCGAACTGATGTCCGCCAGTTTCCCATCAGCTCGTTCTAAGGTCGCATATATTATTGCCCTCCTCTCTGGTCAGGCTCTGGAGTGGGCATCACCATTATGGGAGAGAGGTGATCCTATCCTCTCTAACTACAAAGAGTTTGTATCTTCCTTCCGGAGAATCTTTGACTAACCAGGCAGGACCACCTCAGCATCCCTGGAGATTCTCCGTCTACGTCAAGGTTTACGTCCTGTCAGTCAATATATTATTCAGTTTCGCACGTTGTCTTCAGAGTTAAACTGGAATGAGGAGGCCCTGATCGCCGCGTTTTGGAATGGACTTTCAGAAAGAATCAAGGATGATTTAACTATCCGGGATGTGCCAATTAAACTGGATGAATTGATTTCTCTCTGTAACAAACTTGATCTACGTTACAGGGAGCGATGTTTAGAGAAATCCAGGGCAGAGCGATCCAGTCCACGTGATCATCCTAGACCTCGACAAGATTCTCCATCACAGTCTCCAGTAATGACTGAAGAACCTATGCAGATTGGGCGCTCTCGCCTCACAGAGGAGGAACGACTTCGTCGTCGACAGGGTAACCTCTGCATGTACTGTGGGTCCTCCGAACATTTAGTTAAATTCTGCAAACTCCGACCGGGAAACTCTCGCCTCCTAGCTTATTCAAGAGAGGTTAAGCTAGGAGTTACTTTAGAATCACGTTCTGGGAAAGAGCCGACCTTGTCTATTCAATTAGAAGTTCCAAGTTCTACAGTGAAAGTTTCAGCTCTCCTAGATTCCGGGGCAGCCGAGAACTTCATCTCCTCAGCCTTTGTCATACGGTCTAAAGTTCAAACCATGCCTCTGGAAGCAGCAGTTGCCGTTACAGCAGTGGATGGAAGTCGAATTCCAGATGGTATAATTACTCATCGAACCGTATGTCTCAAGATGAAAGTTGGTGAGCTCCATTCCGAATACCTCTCCTTCTACGTGATTCCCAAAGCCTCTCAAGATGTGATACTTGGTTTACCTTGGCTGCAGAAACATAATCCTCAACTTAATTGGCAAACCATGGAAGTCCTTTCATGGGGTAAATCTTGTACCAAGGACTGTGTAGCTACAATTGTACCTCTTCGGTCAATTAGCCTTTCCGATCTACCTCCGGTGTATCAATCCCTTGCGGATGTTTCCAGTAAGCAAGCAGCAGACTCTCTACCTCCTCATCGTGAATGGGACTGCCCAGTCGTCCTGGTTCCGGGCAAGACCCCTCCTAGGGGACAAATTCATCCGCTATCCAGCCCAGAGACGCGAGCTATCCGGGATTGGTCCACTCCTACAACTCTCAAGGGGATTCAGCGATTTCTTGGCTTTGCTAATTTCTATAGGAGATTCATTAAGAATTATTCTACGTTTGCTGCTCCTATCACAGCCCTAACTCGCAAGGGAGCAAATCCTACGAACTGGTCTTCTGAAGCAATCAAAGCCTTCTCTGATTTAAAGCAAGCCTTTGTGTCAGCCCCCATTCTTCGACAGCCTGATTTGAATCGTCCCTTTCTACTAGAGGTGCATGCATCTATAGAAGCAGTAGGAACTGTGTTGTCACAAGTCTTTGAAGATAAAAAGGTCCATCCCTGCGGATATTTCTCCCGTAAGTTCCTCCCGGAAGAACGTAATTATGCAATCGGTGAGCAAGAGTTACTTGCCATCAAGTTGGCATTTGAGGAGTGGAGATACCTTCTAGAAGGAGCTCAACATCGCATTACAGTTTATACTGATCATAAGAATCTTCTGTATCTGCAGTCAGCTCAGTGCTTGAATCCACGACAAACTCGATGGGCGCTTTTCTTCTCACGATTTGATTTCAAACTCACCTATCGTCCAGGGTCTCAGAACAAAAAGGCAGATGCCCTTTCCCGGTCCTTTGCTTCTTCTGAATTAAATGATGCTACCACGAATCAAGCCATTGTGAATCCTACGTCCTTCTTAATGACTCGAACCTCTCCAGTTCCTCCGCCTGGCAAGACCTTTGTCGCCACAAGTCTTCGAAAACGGCTGCTTACCTGGGCTCACTCCTCTTCCTTCATGGGTCATCCTGGGGTTCTAAAGACTCTCAAATTTATTCAACAGTCTTATTGGTGGCCACGTCTCAAAGCCGATGTCCAAGAGTTTATAGCAGCATGTCCTAAATGTGCCCAACATAAGAGTCCAAGAAGTTCTCCACCAGGGTTTCATCCATTGCCAGCCCTAGAAGTTCCAGCAGCAGATCAAGAGCTTCAACGTCTATCTAGCATCTGAAGTTGTGTACGTAAGTCCTTGGTCAAAACTTCCGCTCGTTATAAATCTTTTGTAGATAGAAAACGTAAAGCTGTACCGAATTACAAAGTGGGAGACCAAGTTTGGATTTCTACGCGCAATCTCAAGTTCAAAGTTCCTTCTAAGAAATTTGCTCCCAGGCTTATTGGTCCATTTCCCATTGTAAAGGTACTCAACCCTGTGTCATACAAAGTCAAGTTGCCACCGTCTTTGAGAATTCCTAACGCCTTTCATACATCTTTACTGAAGCCTTTGATTCTCAATAAGTTCCGTACTACCCAGTCCAAATCTCCTAAAGTTCACTCTTTGCAGAATGAGGAATTTGAAGTTAAAGAGATTGTGGACTCACGTTCCCGATATGGACGTTTACAGTTTCTGGTCGACTGGAAGGGTTACGGTCCGGAGGAGAGATCCTGGGTTTTCTCTGAAGATGTTCATGCTCCAAGACTGGTACAGAAATACTTCTCCAAAAATCCTGACAAGGTTCAAAGGTGTTCGGAGACCACCCGTAGAAGAGGGGGTACTGTCACGAACCGGTCTCTCACCTTTTGCGGGTTCTGGGGTTCATCCGTTGCCAGTGCGGTTGCTCGCGGTGCTGTGCGCCCGTGTGGGGACACGGCGTGATCAATGGCACAGGTAATGCAGAGTCTGGGAACTGTGAGTGCGGGGACCAAATGGCCTAAGGCACTGCGGTGTGTCTGCTGTATAGGAGGTGGCCATGTTGGAGACCAAATAGCTAATACTGAGCACTTGTGAAAACACCTGTGGGCAGGTGTAAGCCAATCCCGTGCTTGTGCTGCCTTTAAGTAGGCTGGGATTATGTTACTCTGGGCCAGTGCTTTGTTGTATCAAAGCTGTGCTCTAGCTCTGAGCTCTCTCCGTGCATTCCTGTGTGATTCCCGTGGTCCAGATATCGCCTCCGTTCCCAGAGGTCCGTCTGCAGCCTTCACTGCTGAAAGATCCACCGGCTCTCCGCTGTGCTGTCAGTTAATTGCACTCCTATTGGAAATAGTTGGATTCCCAGTGTCCTGCATGAGGTTACCTTGTCAGTCTGCCTATCATTCAAAGTCTGGAGGATTCTGTTTCTCTCAGCTGTTCGTTTGTTCAACTCTGCATTTAACCCATTCATCACCTTGTCTTCTACTACAGTTTCACAGTGATCTCCGGAACCCGCAAGTAACCCAATTCAGTACTTTTATTTGCTATGTTGTCATTACAAGGATAATTCATCACAGTCTCTCAGTTAACCCTCAAAACTCCATTGCAAATCCTTACAGTTATCTCTTCATGTCTGCATTATCCAGTTAATCACATTCTGCAGTTCAGCATCAAAGCTTGTTTATATTTGCTATGTTGTCATAACAAGGATAATTCTTCACAGTCTCTCAGTTAACTCTCAAAACTCCATTGCAAATCCTTACAGTTATCTCTTCATGTCTGCATTATCCAGTTAATCACATTCTGCAGTTCAGCATCAAAGCTTGTTTATATTTGGACAATCCAACATTTATTCATCAGCTTGTTTTGCATATGTTTCCATGAACATTTCTTTTATTTATTTTTGAGTTTTCTCTTGCATATTATTCCTGCAATACTTCAGTATAATATGATGATTAACAACTTGTCAGTTAACTCTTTACTGAATTGTTATTTTGAATAAATATATGAATCGGAACTTTCTTCGTCCTCCCTGCTTTCTTCATAGCCCAGCACCTACACCTGTGGTTGGTCCCGGGTTAACGGATTCACAAAAACACCCGGGCCTGACAATGGCAACCAATCAGCTGCTCCGTTTAATTTTCTAATCTGCAAATTAGAAACGTCTCCTTAATGCCGGTTGGTTGCCATGGGCAACGTCTCCACTGCTTCCACTGCTTTATGAAAAGTGCACAGTGACTTTCCGAACACACTGTATAAGACTGTAATAGTTTGGAAATACACACAAGTCCCATCTGCAAGTTCCAGTACCCCTTTCCATCACTAGAACACCCCACACACATGTCCAACACCCTTAAACCCCATTTTATGCTTTTTAGAGAACATTACCCGTCTTTATCGGCCGTAGCATACAATATAAACACCTGTAAGTGCATTGTTATGCATTGAGAGGTGTGTACCACAGACACTGCTCTATGGGCCGTATTCAGCTTCAGTCGCAAAATTGCTAAAACGCAGATCGGCCGATTATCGGAAGACTGCGCATGTGCTGCGACTGCATCATACGTGCGCGGACTTTCACAATGCGATCGCATCCTGGCATGATGCGATTGCATAGCGATTGACCGCCGGTGGGCCTTCACGCGGCGTTGGTGGGGAGTGGTGCGAGAAACACAGGCATGTCATGGCTGTTTTCTGGGCGGGCGGGTGACATCACCTGGGTCCTGTGGCACAAGTCACCCGGGTCCCGTGTTCCTGTCACCCGGGTCTCCAGCTCCCACTCCGTCCCAGCTATACAGTGGTCTACTCATCGTGGTACACCTCACCTCCTGCAGCCCCGGGTGACAGCTTGACCATCCCACAGAGACAGGTGGCTGACGGTGGGCGGCGGAGGCTGAGGTAGGGGACACCGCACAGTGATGGCAGAGCCGGGAGCTTCCGGATTTGCGTTCCACCATGGAATGCAAATCCGGAAGCGTGGCAGCTGGCAGTCAGTGTTAGCTCGGGTTAGCCCACCCAGCAGAGGGATTCATGGAACCGGCTCAGTGGGAACTTTCACTCTCTCCCAATCCGCCTATGCCCCCACCCCCTGCAGATAAATCTATCTTTATACTGCTACCTGAGCCACTGCAGTGATCAGCAGGATACAGGCATGTACAAGGTCCAGGGAGGTGGCAGCCAATGCTTCTAAACGTTTCCGCGCTGATGTTGCAATAAAGCTTTTCTGTATATTGCTGCGCAGCATGCATAGCACGTGACATCATGATGTCATACTGCACTGCATCACTATGCTGAACTGCAGAAGTGCGGCGAGAAGATCAGCAGCAGCCAGAGAAGCCACATGAGAAGGTAAGTGACTGGATCTGGAGCAGGTAGGTTGTGAGGCCTGAAGCTGTAGAGACAGAAGGGGGCTTAAGAAACACTGCAGGGCAGGAGAGACATTGAGGGACTGAAGCTGGAGAGAGAGAAGGGGGCTGGAGAGACACTGCAGGGCAGGAGACACATTGAGGGACTGAAGCTGGAGAGAGAGAAGGGGGCTGGAGAGACACTGCAGGGCAGGAGAGACATTGAGGGACTGAAGCTGGAGAGAGAGAAGGGGGCTGGAGAGACACTGCAGGGCAGGAGACACATTGAGGGACTGAAGCTGGAGAGAGAGAAGGGGGCTGGAGAGACACTGCAGGGCAGGAGACACATTGAGGGACTGAAGCTGGAGAGAGAGAAGGGGGCTGGAGAGACACTGCAGGGCAGGAAACACATTGAGGGACTGAAGCTGGAGAGAGAGAAGGGGGCTGGAGAGACACTGCAGGGCAGGAGACACATTGAGGGACTGAAGCTG